>NW_020450772.1:1185108-1192505 GCF_003343035.1 Apteryx rowi
AGGCCGCAGGGCCGGGGCCGGGGCCGAGGGGAGCAGGCCGCAGGGCCGGGGCCGGGGCCGGGGCCGGCCTGCGTGCGCCGCCTTTGGCAAGCAGCCGCGAGCTTGTGCTCCGCTCCTCTGTAGCCCCGTTAGCGTGGCGTTAGTGAGCCTGAACTCGTCACCTGGGCCCTCGGCAGGGCTTAACAGCTCGCCCTCACAGCCGCGTTAAGCCCCAGCCCTGTGTTTCTGGGGTGGTGTGGAGCGGGGCCGGGGAAGCTCGCGGCGCCGCAGCCGAACGGGCAGGTACCTTCGGTCTGCAGAAGCAGCGCGTGTGTAATCTGTTTTCTCCTGGGGTCTTGTACAATTCACTGGTATCATAAATGTGTTATATAGAGACTACGTTAACAGTGCTGTCTTCGAATGTAAGACTTTTGTTCTTGGAAGGTGTTAAGATATTATAAGCTTAAGGAGATTTGTCCTGAAAAGAATTTAGAGAAAATTGCTCAGTGTTAATGACTTAAAATGCCCATCATCCAGTGCATGACTGCTAAACTCGCAGACGGGCTGTGGTAATGTAATACTTGGTGAATCAGTGGGAAGCTCACACCTTTTTCTTGAAAGCACCTTTTTAATATTCTTGTTTAAATATTTCATTAGACTAAGATAATGCATATGTGTTATTCAGAGCTAAGGAAAACTAATTGCTGTAAGTTACAGATAYACTTGATCTGATTATTAAGTATTATCTTAATTGAATACCTTTTTATGAAAAAGTAAACAACATGCTGAAATTAAATGACTACAAGTCATAATACACTGCCCCAAAAGAAAGATTTTGTTTGGATTATTTTCTAACATATTTATTAGGCTTGGAAACTTGGATACTATAACTGATCAGAAAAAATATATCATTTCAAAATGGACAACAGGAATTATTTCCTAGAAACCCTAACTGTGGCTATAAATGAATAAAGCCTCTACATTAGAATCAGTCAGATACTTTGAACRTTATGCAGATGGTAAAACAGCTAGCTCTATGGCTGTGGTCTTTTTTCCTGCTCGATATAATAGTTTGCGCAATAATGTTAGGAGTAAATCCTGGGAAACGCAGAGAAGTGTTTGGTAAGGGGTTTCTTGGGRGCTTCAGTTTTCACAATTTCCTGAGAAAGGTGAAAATGAGAAACTGATTTGTTCTGTTGGCTTCAGTGTGGGCTAGAACCAAACGTGTGTCCATGCRTGGATTAATTGTTTTGAGAATGGTTACATTTTGAATACTGTCTCAAACTATCAAGGCTTTAAGACTGGTGGGGGGTTATATTTCTGTTTAATTAAATAAATCAGCTCTGAGCTGACTAATAAGAGTTTCAGATTGGCTCCTCGGAGAAGCTGTAGGTATTAAACACCTAAGGCATTTTTTAATTCCACAATGTAGTTCTAATTCAGTGTCAAAATGGTCCCCAAACAGTTCTACAGAGAGTTTGCATTTTCTCCAACAGCAGCTAAATGTGGAACCCCTAAATGCATTATCCCTCTCCAAACAACATTCTCCTTCACCTGTCAACTAATAAGAGTCCTGTGGAGAAGTCCCAYGGACATTGTTTCTCAAAGTTTCTCATGGATATCGGTGAGAAGTACAAATAATGAGAAAAAATTCTGCTCTAAGTGCTTTTCTTTTTCAAGCCAAAATCTTCCCTGTGCTATATTCTGTCAAAAAAATTCTAGATTATTAACGTGCCAAGATTTTAATGTAGCTCCACAGGATCTGTCATCTTAGTTAACATCAGTTAAGTACCTGCCTTCAGTGTTTCATCTTTCTTTTGAATATGTATTAAAAAATCACACAAGTTTTGAATAAAATAGTACATTAGCAAAAAAATTAATTGCTGTATATAATGAAGAACTCACATTGCTCTTGTATGCTCTATTAAAATAAAATTATCTCCAACTTTAAATAATATTTATTTTCAAATTTAAAACAGATCATCTTTGAAGATGAGCAGACATGGCCCCTTGCCAAAAGAACAATCAGATCTTCTACTGCAGAATATATAGAAAATCATAACAAATGTAATTACCTGTTACCCCCGCTAAAGGCCCTTCATATTTTAGCACTCTTGAGATTTAACAGATTGTATCACATCTTCCTGATTAACAATTCTGATTGAGAAATGAAACATTCAGACATACTGAAATTAAAAATAAATACGATTCCATTTTGAAAAAAGACAGTATCTGAATGGCCTCAATTTAAAATAATGTCACTGCTTACCATAAATGTTCAAACTTCACTGTATTTTCTCAAACTGTATGAATTATTTGTGCCCTGTGAATAAATACATTATAGATTTAATGTTCTCAAACCTTCTGTCATCTCTTCATCCTCTCTTAGAGGCCAGTTTAACAGCCTCAGATTGTTTTGATTTTTTTTTTTGAAGTTTTTCTCACAAGAAACTTACTTGATCCCTTTTCACAATTTCTATTTTACAAGAATCCGTGTAGTATTCAAAATCTGTTATCTTTTCTGGAAATTTTGGGGCRCTTTTGTGATACCAACACATTTTAAGATCTCAGAAGTCTCAGGTCTCAAACCCACTTTCTCTTCGAGGGAGGTTAAAGGAAAACCCAGGTGCTGCAATAGGTTACATTGGTAGGAAGATCCTCTCTCTAATCAGGGCTGAATAAATGGAGTAGGACAGCCTCAGTTCTAGAGTGCACGGACGTGGAAAGGCCAGATGAGCTTGTCAGAAGGAAAGGCATTTTTTTGGCTGTGAAATGTAAAACCAAAGTTTAGCTCTATGTTCCTTATTTACATTCCTTCAGTATTGCTTATGAGTATAGAAGTTAAATACTACTTTTCTGGCAGTATCTCAAAAGCTCTTGCTGCCTCATGATTTAGGTATTGGTATGCTCCATAGGCAGGAAAGAATATGTTCAACCAGGGCTCAGAACGRGAACAAAATGACCAGTGTCGCTTTACTGCTCATACATGTACGCTGGTCCACACAGTCCTTGGTCCCTGCGGAAGCTTTGCTYCTGCTTTTTTCACAGTTTTCTTCTGTTTCCTTCGCTCTGCTCCCCGTTCCCCTCTGCAGCAGCTCTGCAGMTAGCATGCCTTTCCTTTTCTCCAGTTGTGCGGAGTTGTGTTCCTTGGCCTGACTCACACCCGGTTTGCTAGACTCTCTTTCCTGGAAGTGCTGCAGCCTGATCACACATAGGACCATATTTGGTCATGGTAACTCTATTTGAGCCTAATTCTCTACTAATTCTTTGCAAGCCTTCGGTGCCAATCAGAAATATCTTTCCAACATCCTCCAGACACCATCCTCTCTCTCAGTTTGAGAGATTCCTGTTTCTAAAACCTGGCATCACATAATCAAYAAACTAAATCCATCACCCTTCAGCATTTGATGCCAACTGCCCCCTTTCGGACCAGGCTGGCTCTGAGTGCAGCAAAACATGCCAAGGCCAAACACAGAACATGTAGACAAGTGGTTCACTAGGGCAGGAGCTTTAAACTCCTCTGGACTTAGTCTTGCTAACAATAACAGTAYGTGGGGTATTTTCTTTATGTGATAGCAATTTAAGATGAGAAGAGAAATAATATCTCATTAGTGTCCAAACACCACACCAAGCTAATCTTATCAGCTCACAACTAATGGCTGCAGCAGAGCAGGCTGCAGTGGCTTGCAGAGAGATCAAGGCCAGTGCTTAGGCCTAAATGAAGGATACGTTCCAAAGGCCTTAACCCAGGACAATGCTAAAGCAAATGCTTTGTTAGATCTCCCTCTCTCACAATTAGGGCTATTCATATGCYTAATTTTAGCTGATTTGTTGGACTGAAAACAGATGAGAACTAGTTTCTTTTCTTTTGAGCTTTCCTTTGCATCATAACAGATTTTCATAACATTTCCTTCTGGTGCAATGAGAACATCGCAGATTATTTTCCCTGATGCCTGCCTTTATAGCTCTCTGCCTCTGAGGAACTATTGTACCCAAGGGACTGATTCCCCTGCCACTTATTCTGATTTAAATTGGGAGAGGTGAGGGACAGAGAGAGGGTGAATTTTATTCCATTCTCGGGAAGCACTCAGAGACTTGGACAATGATAACTCTAAGGCAAGTTCCCTATTCTATCTGCTRTGCCTTGTAATACAGTATCTGGGAATGTCACATCAGAAATCAGATTATCCCTTCAAATAACCTGTTTTTCTGCCTACTAATCAAATGGCAGTTTGAGGAGTGCAGTTTAMAGCTTCTCCTTAGGCTGCCACTCCGGCTCTGGGGCTGGCTCTGGCAGGCCCTTCACTGTGCGCACGTGCGCGCGCACGCACACACGCACACCCCAGCCATCGCTTGCATTCATCTGGGAGCCCGTTTAGTCTCCTCCTTTTAGCCATCTTCGGCATACGCCTGTCAGATGAACTAATTTGTCTTTGCTTTCCCAACTGTGCGTTGCAGGCTCTGATTCCTCTAACTTTAAGAAGTAACACTTGTTTAATTAAATGGAGCTTCCAAACTGTCAGTAGAGTGCCAGGTGCAATAACAGRAATCATCCAGCCCCTCCTTCCTTTTCTTGTCTCCTCTCTGAAACACCCAACTGCGATCAAAAGGAAAACTAGCAATAATAAGCCTAAAAAAAAAAACAGCTGAAGCAGCATCAACAGGTATTTCCGYCCCATAGAATTAGCCACAGGGTATTTACGCAACTTAAAAGAACAAAACAAAACAAAAAAGTCCTCCCCACTTGATTTGCCATCTTATTCATAAATATCAAGTGTTATATTTACTGCTCTGTCATATTTTGAGCTGTATTTTTAATATTGAAAAAACTATCACTATTGCAGGATGGTATAACCAATACAAAATACTTAAACATGTCCATGAAAGTAAAAAATTGATTTTTKCATAGAAGTAGAATCTCAGTGGCCCTACAGGGCCTAGTGAAGATGGACTCCATTTCAGCATGCTTAAAGTGTGCTTCTTGGGTAATGTGCTAATATTATGCCTAGCTGTATTGTCTGCAGGAACTGGGCACAATCCTCTAGGTGTGCAGAAATTAGATAAGAAATAATTCTTTTGTATAATAGTATCCCTTGTGTAGTCTTCTGTGCAATGCAATAAAATTAATTCAACTTCTCTCCATGGAGCTTATCTTCTGTCCCAGCATTAAAGTGTACTTCTCTTGCATTTTACCTGGGCAACAAATATTTTCTAACTGTGTTGAAGTCCAGCATTGGTACTTTAGAAAGCAACTATGGTTCCAGAGCCAGCCCATAACTCCATGTATAATTTGCAACATACTGCTCTGAGTTTAAGTCACACTTTTTTTAAGGAAAAATAAATATGCCCCAAAGCAAGCTAATGCATATGTGGTATGATGTGATGGTGATTATACTGTTAATGATCTGACTGTATTAGGATACATCTTGGAGCACTGATCAGAGGCCAGGACCCCCATTTTTATGATATGTTCTGTACATAATTCCCTTTACTTACAATGTCACTCACCTGTAATTTAAATACCCCATTCCTCAAGAGTCTGATAAGTTCTTTTTGTCTATATTTATCTAAATATAAATTACCATTTAACCTTTTGTTTGGGGGATTCATAACTGCAGTTAAGGCCTGAAAAGAGAGAAATTTCAGCTGCTTACTTCAACCTGAAAAATTCATTGTCCTGGAAATTTGACTCACCCTTCCCCTGTTTTTACAGGAAACAGGCTTAGATCTGTGCCAGCATACAAAAAGTGGCTTAAACTAGAGAAGGGTTTAGGAATATAGTCCGTCTCTAGCGATCTGGCCCTCTTCAAAACTTTTTTAAACAAATCTATGTCTTTTGGTTTTCTACCTTTATTCCATTACAGAGACTTTCTACTATCAGCCAATTTTTGCCATTGGCTTTGATATAATCTTAATTAGACCTGAAGTTTTGAATTGTTTTGGTTTTCCTCAGCAACATTACCATGGATTACTATTTATGATGGATCACTATCTCCTAATGCTTCTCAGAGACAGAACATGTTACATTGGGCCATGGCCTTTTATATTTCCTACTAAGACATTTCTGTCCCTGTTTCCAGTTACATGTATTCACTGGCATAATTCATGAAGCTGAGGGACTGGGAAGAGAGTATCACACCTTGAGTCAGAGTCAGTCAGTCATTCTCGTTGACTTCCAGGCAACCAGTATTTCATCCAGGATAAGTTCACTCTGGGAAGTGATAAAAGGCTGAAAGGGGTCTGAAACTATTAAATCCACTCCTTGTTATCCCAACAACCACATCTTGCCTTTTATAAAAYGGATTGTGGTGGTTTTAAAACTTTTTTTGGTAGAGGATTTTGCCCCCACTATTCCAGTTAGGTATGACTCTTCCAGACTGTCACTCTTGGATGGTGGGACAGCTTCCTCTGATTTCCAGCCAAAATCCATTCTTGGCTCACCTTGACAGTTGTCCTGTTCCAGAACTGGCCACATAACACAGTTTTTTCACATAACAGTTTTTTCTCCCTAGTGCTTGTCCTCTTGACTTATGCCTGAAAAAAGACCCACCCCTTTCCACATTAAGTTTTCTGCAGGTTAGGTAAGCCATTCGTTAGTCTCTTTCCATAGGATGAGCCTTTCATTCCTATAACCCTCCTGTAAGTCTTTCCATCTCATTTATCCAGACTTTTTATTGCTGCTTGCAATAAACTCTTCAGCTTGTAACAGAAATTCACCCATACCTCTTTATATATTAATAAAACTTGGTAGTTTAATTCCAGCCTACTTTCCTGACTCCTGTCTTTGAGATCATCCAGTTTGAGATTCTGTTCCTTCGTTGTACTGACAAGTGTCTTCTAGCTTCACGTCATTAACTCGTGTGTTCAGTGTCAAGATTTTTAATATAAATAATAAAAATGATTGGACCTTTGAGAACTCCTCCTTTAGCCCAGTAGCTTCCCTTTCAGTGTTACCCATTGCCTTTTCCCTTTTAATACATCTTTACCCTTTTTATAATTCATGTCCTGCTTTTCTATCTTGATTAGTGATGCCATCTTTGGCATCATGTTTAAACGTTGATGTCCAGATTAGGCTAGAATAGATCTATTGCATCTGCCTTTGATATTTCTGTGTTACATTCAGTACCATTTTCCATTCCCTTTCCTGTCTTATCTGCTCCTAGCTGCAAAATGGTTTCTAGATCTTCAAGCACTCCTGAAGTTCAACGTAATGGCCTTTAGTTGCCTGACTCCCCTTCTGTTTCATTCCTAAGCGCAGGTGCCATGTTTAGTATTCCCGACTGACATGGTACCGAGATAGAGCTGATTAAACATTGCTGCCCTAAGCAGCCTCACCTGGGACTCCCACCCACCCACCTCCAGCTGTGGCCCAGGAGTCCCTGTAAGCTCTGGAGGAGGGAGGGAGAGAGTTTGTGTGT
>NW_020450772.1:1192561-1213529 GCF_003343035.1 Apteryx rowi
GAGAGAGAGAGAGAGAGTGTGTGTGTGTGTGTGTGTGTGTGAGAGAGAGAGAGAGAGAGAGAGTGTGTGTGTGTGTGTGTGTGTGTGTGTTCCTAGTCCTGCTCCTGAATTGGCCAAGTTTCCTGGTTTGACCTTGGGGACTTGTTCCCTGGCTTTTGTGTGGTGGTTGCTGGGACATGCTGCTGTTGCCACCCTGCTCTGCTTGCCCAGCTCAGGCACTGGGGGACTGTGCCCTGCAGGTGAGCCCGCTGCAGCCCCTTTGGCTCCCTGCTTGTCCCTCCCTGTCTGGAGGGAGCAGCCCTGCTGTCGCTGCTCCCTTGTGCTCCTCTGCAACTTCGCACAAATGCACTAGTTCTAGGAACTGCTCTGGACATCTGTTCTGGACTCTCCAGCAGCTTATGAAATGCTCCTCCAGGGAGTCTCTCTTAAAAAGCAGTATTTGGAGTTTGGATGGATAGTGTAATATGCCCTCATCATAACTAAAAAGGATTTATTTCACAATTTGTAGAGAGCTTGCATAACCTTTCTGCTTGCTGTGCAAAAAGGTGAAAGCCAGCTCCYTTCCCCTGCAGCATACCTGTGACAGCAACTGCCTTTCTTTTCTGGAAGAATAACAAAAAGCCTTATCAGAAAAATGCCTTGTTCTTCACAAAACTGTTGTAAAAGAAGTGAGGCTGCGAATCTGTCAGGAATGTGATTTCCTTCTCCTCTTATACCCTCATTGCTGTGAATTATGTAGTTTATTGTTTAAATACGCTTATCATGATAAAGCATGATGGCCTTAAAAGCAAAATGTTTTTGTTCTCTTAAGAGGGCTGTTTCAGTATAATGGTGACAGGAGTGGAGTTTAGTACATTTGAGGAAAAATGGTAGAACACGACTGTAGGAAAGAGTAACCAAAAGACATTTTCTGATCTCTACAACAGTGGGAAAACTTGGGGGGGGGGGGAGGGCAAGTACAAGAAATTTGCCCTTACTTTGGAAGGAAAGCCTGCTTCTCAAATATGTTCAGTGATCAGGAAATACAGCTTAATATTAAGAGCTTTGTGAAAGAGGGAACCTTGAACTCTCTTTAGCAGTAGAAAAAACACTAGTAACTGGAGATCCTAGGGAAGAAGTCTGTTTTGTTCAGTGTGAACACTTCATTTTGGTAACTTCTAAACATGCTATTACGGCTTTGACGCTGCTGATGTTTTGTAACTATAGTTATTCTAAGTTTTGAGATGAAAGTTGTTGTTTTTTTTCCTGTTTGGTTTTTCAGAACAAAAACCCTTCATTTTGTAAGGGAAAAACTTATCAATGTGCTTGTGACCAGCAATCAATTGTGTTTCATTGTCTTTCAGTTGGTTTTGACTAAGCCCTTGCTACTCTGCTTTCAGTCTWTGCAATCACTGCATGCCTGTGGCATATTCGTTCATCACAATGGATTTCAGGAGAGATGTACCTTGATCATATGGGACTTCACATCAATCTAACAGTTCTCCTGATAGAAGAGCAGAGTGCTGCAATGAGCCGTATATATGTAGTGTAGCTGACAGTGAGCAATGACAGTCTCTCTTGTTGGCACTGAGAAACAACAAATGTTGCCAGGCTTTGCTCTATTATATCTGAAAGGTTCTTTGATTCATATATAGTCCAGATCCTCAATGCGATGAAGGACCTAGCCAGGTAGTCTGATAAAATATGTGCAGAGCAGTTTCAGGGATACTGTTTTCCAGTTTGATATTCTTTGGGACCTGKGTACTGTGGAAAATGGCTGTTCAAACTGCCTTACAGACAGCACGACTTAGATGTATGTCGCAGCCTTTCCCTTAAGAATTGCCTAGGCAGCACAATTCTTGCGGTGTCTAGTGAGTGTGACAACTGTGGCCTCATGCTTGTTGATGAGCAGCATGGATGTGTCCCTTGTTTAAGGGCTACAAAATGTTTAGCGTGCCAGGGTGGGCATATCCCAGCTGAAGTGAAAGAACTGCAAATGTGTCGCAGGATATAGGACATTACCAGGGAGTTTTAAAGGTGGGAGCAAGTTGAAATGCTTTTAATTTTCCTAGTAAATCTGTGCTTGTGTGCCTGATAGTCAGCTTTCAAAGTCCTCTCCCAATCTTTGTGATATTTCCTTTCAAACAAACACAACTTTGTTACCTGGAGAGTCTTCTCTAGCCCACCTACTTGCATGGTGTCCATTACAGCAGTGCTGGAGCTCCTCAGTCTTTCATGTGTTTCCTCCTTATGCCCCCAAGACTTGTTTTTTCTTTTTTTAATTTTACAGATGGAGAACTGAAATAGTGGGAAATGGGCCAGTCATCCTGCACAAGTTATGTTTTTGTGTTGGTTTTAAATGAGGCTCCTTAAAAAAAAATTAAAAGCTTTATTGTTCCTGAYTGATATGCTACTTTGTTTGTATTATGATGCCACATTATCCATGTTGTTCTTCAGCCACTTTACAAATGTCTTTATACTGTGTTTATTTTGGCAGCTGCTGCCAGATGTTGACTCTGTGAACTCTTCCCAACTCTAAATCCAGTATTGCCGTCCTGTCTAGAGGATCCAACCATGCCAGGGCCCAGTGCTGTGAGGAACTGCATAGAAATGTAGGAGACCACATGTGCCCCGCCAGGCTTCCTAAACTGAATGGGAACGGGAGGAATGGGAGGCGAGGCACTAGCACAGAGTTTGAATTTGCCCTGGGGTTTCCTGGTGCCAGAATCAGTAGCACAGCCTGGGTCTCCTGACTGTGCTGTCTGTCACTGAAGCACCTTTTTATTAAGGGGAGTGCAAGATGGGAGAGAAGGCAATAAAGGGAGCAGAATGACTGACAGCGTCCACTTCTGAACATTATAGGTAACGAGGCTGAAAAAACCTGGAAGGATGGACTAGGAATTAAACTTGCTACCTCAGTCTTGCGGTGCTCCAGACTGAGAGGAGCCTTCTCTGTGGAAATTAGCACAGGGGGCTGTGTAGCCTGCCATGCCTTTGCCACCCTTTGCACTGTACTCGGTTAAATGCTGCGGCAATTCAAAGAGCAGTAAAACAACAGAAAGTGTTTTCAGTCTGACTTGAATTCCTCAAAATAAATTTTAGTGGAAATACATGTCTTAGGCCAAGTTTTTGACAGGTATGTATTGGTAGGGCTCACACACACAAACAGATACAAATCTGGCCCAGGCACTATGGTTTAAGGTATATGTTATTAGATGTATGACTGTCTTGCTCCGAAGCTTTTGGAAAGCAAATTTGTGTTGCATTCTGTGGCTTAAATAGTCTTACTTTACACTGTGTGTGCCAGCTTCATGCCAGAAGTTTGATCCTAGTTTGTGCTGTGTGAAGGATAGTTTAACTGTGGAAAAGGTGAAGGAAAGAAAAAAGTAAACAAAAAGCCCAAAGTAAAGACTTAATTTCTTCTATAGATTTCTCCTGTAGACCTCTTGCTTTGAGCCCCAAGACAGAGAATCTACCATAACTGTTCTCTACTTAGAGCTGGACATAGGAGAGCAGGCTGGAGAATCTGAAATACATGGCTACCGCAAGTGTTGATAGCCCTCTCAAACTCTGACATCTTTAAAACGACCTGTCTAGTGCAGATAAGAAATTTGAGGCTGTCAGACAAAATGAATGGGGCAAAAGGCAATGTCCCTTCCAGGCATCTGCACTTGCATGGAGTAGCTATCACTCTTTGGGTTTCAAGACACAAAATTCTTTATAAAGAAGTGTCAGCATGAACCATCCTTCCCTTGGCTCTATGACAGTAAATCAAGCATTTGATTCCTTGCAGTATTTCTCTCTTCCCAGAGCTTCTGGTAACCGTCAGAACTTAAATGAAGAAGTCATCTGCTCCAGTATGTTAATGTGATATAGGCTTTGCCACTGAATGTAACATTAGAAAATATAATTTGATTATTGCCAATTAACAGACTAGCCATGCCTCTGGTAGCTACAGGGATGCTTTATTCTGCATCATTTGAGATCTTTATATTGCTGACAGGCTACAACATAGAGGGTCAGATAGCTCATTTGTGCTGCGAAGTACTTCCAAGTTAGGAGATCATTGTGCTGTTGAAATAGAGTATGTGAAATAAATCATCTAAGTTCTTGCAGACCATAATTCAGTGAGCAAATATGACACTCATCTTATTAGACCAAGTAACTGATTAACACAGATGTTTTGCACTATGCCCCAGCAAACTCTGGAAACCATCTCAACAGCAAATTTAGAAACCATAGCCAAATGTGCAGACCAGGAGAGCTCARAGTTAAGCATATGGCCCCCGTAGGCCATTGCAAATGCTCAAATGCCCAGTGGTGCCCCATGCTTGGAAGCCTTCCTCCAGAGGGCCCTGTAAAGGCAGGTCTCTTTCCTCTTCACTGTCCCATTTCCATGGCTTAAATTTGTATGCTTACCCTTTCTTCTTCATCTTTCATGTCGCTCATGAGTAACCCCTGCTCACCTGGTGCCTGCATGAAGACCCAGCCCCAACCATTTGAGTCTTGTGCTTGCTCCCTGTGGGGGAAGTGAGAAGGTGGGAGGCAGAGCCAGGGAGCTGCGTGATTCRCTAGGAGCCACAGCTGTTAGGTGTTATCCTGCCCTGTGTAAAGTGGGGCTCCTGACACATACAGTTTTCCTGAAGCTTCTTTCATCTGGATGCTGTTCCTTTTAGGCCCATCTCAGCCCTCTTTGAGTTTTATTTTGCCAGTTCATGCTGCTTTTTTTCCCCCTTCAGTCAATTTAACATTAATAAACACCAGTTCTTTTCTTTCTGGGGGCAGTTTAAAAAAAAAAAAAAGGCAGCACAAAATAAAGCTAAAACAATCTTATCTTTGGCTTGATGTGTTGTAAGCAATGTTTCATTATTTAAGGGTCTTTTAAAGAACAGACTAAACAAATCACTGTTTCCTTTATACACACCATTTCAATTATATTGTACATAGCCCATCACTTTTTTTCTACCAGTCACTGTTTTCGTTGTTGGGGTCTTTTAATGATTTCCTCTCCTTCAGCCTGTTTAAACAGACTGTGGTCTAAGTTTTGGCATTGACATAAGTCCCACATATGGCATTGCATATAATTTTACAGCTTTTGGAGCAGATGCAAAGCAGATCAACTATGCTGAGGGCTGAGCCTCGCCCCAGTCAGACACCCGGGGCAATGGACTCCCTCCACCCGCGAGCCCGGCAGTGTCAGCCACGGCGTTGTAGGAGGGGGAAGCTCTTCACCGACACTTGGTAGGAGGCATGTGGGTGTCCCAAAGTACTTTGAGCAGCATCTTTAGATAATGCATGATAACCGAGTCTGTCAGTGAATGAGATGCCCTGTGCTTTTTTCCCCCATCCTTTCTGGACACACCAAATTAGGCAGAGGCATGGGGTGTTATTTGCTGAAGATATTTTCTCCAGAGCAGAATCCTTTGTATATGCACTTCTGTGGTAAAGAATGACTTTCTAAAGGGGTWAGGGAGAGAAAGAACTATCAAGCTCTAGAGATATGTAATACCAGAGGGCAAGGATTCCTGTATTTCTTCTTTGATTTGTTAGCTCTTTCTACCACAGAGCTCATGAGATCTGAATAGGAAAAAAGGATTCCCCACCATTTGTTCTGCATACTGTTGGTTTATGTACTCTGAACATTTTCTTCAAAATTAAGAAGCACGTTCATTTGCAATACTTCTGCTTTTTAATTAGGTTTACTGATTACTATGGGGAAGAAATCTGTTCTGTGGTTTGGGGCTAGATTATGGAAACAGACTGGAATATATCTTTTAGCATGGGGTTTAGTTCATGGCATTTCTTTCTGGACTCGACTTCTCTGAAGTAACAAGAGGGCTAAAAATGCAATATATAATCTTTTTCTCCAGATATTGGATAGCCTCTGGCATCTGAGGGAAGGTTCTTATTTTTTACTTTTACTGTTATGATCAACAGCCATCAGACAAATATAGAGATAATGTAGGAGTTGTATATGCCTGTCGCTTTAAGTTGCTGTTTATCCTTTTGGACTGACTCTATGAAGTCAGTTCCAAAAGATGTACTGCTCTTAAACATCAGTAGAAGCTCACTCTAAGGACTCAGTTTAAAAAGTAATGATTTTTATTAGATTTGAATAAACATTATTGTTTTGAGCAGATCAGTATCAACTAAGCCGGACTTTCCTTTTAAGGCTAGTGCTGTATGAAAGGTCTTGTAACAACAGAGGTACTAGTTGGTTTTAATTGTTATTTGGGAAAAGACTTTAATTCCTGTTTTCAAAGTCCTTTGAAGCTACTTGTATTTGTTACTATTTTGGGACTTCATCAGTTTATTTTAAGCATCTGTGGATATGTTACGAGTTCTTTTGCTTCCTTCTAAAGTATGCTTGCCCTCATGCTTGGCTTATGCTGGAGGGTTTTTTTCTGGGGATTGTGTCAGCTCAGGAATTTAAGTGACTGTGTGATGGATGCTGTGGCCGAGGCTTGAACATGCAACTAATCAAGTCCTGTTTCCTTATCACTAACTCTGGCAGCAAATGAGACTGCTTTTTCCTTGCCTCTGCAAGCTCTGATTGCCAGTCACAGTCATTGAGAGTAAACAGAGATTGCTGATGTGTCCTGCTCAGTTTTCAGCCTGAATTTCTAGCCAAAAACTAGGCAGACAACTGTGATTCAGAACAAATACATKCAGCATCAGAAAGAGTGAGGCAAATAAGACCGACCTCAAAGCATAAATAAAAGTAGTAGCCAGTGCTGTTGCTCTTGCTCCTTTGATTTCCTAAATGCAAAACCTTCAGGGTACCCCAAACCTTCAGGATACCCCTCCCTTTAGGGTGAGATGATCAGCCCCAGCTTTGTTAGAAGCTGCAATGTTTCTCATTCCAATTATGGAGGATATCACAAATAACACCCTAAATGAAACGCCACAGTCAGATGTACTTGCCTTGGGGGCAAACTTCATCTTGTATCCACACAGTAGTTCTCTTCTTTACTCTCTCTTCCTAAATAGACATCAAAGTCCCTCATGTTCTCTAACACTGCAAGGAAGGAGAACCTCTAAACTGAGCACYGGCAACATCTGGGAGAAGAATCTTGTCCTAGGCAATTTGAGTATGGGTAATGAAGCTGCTGTAATGCACATACAGAGACTGTGAATACTATTAAGTTTGTGTCCATGTCCTCCATGTCAGACTTTCCAAAATACGGTGCATGGCCTGCAGGCTGCTTACTAACAGTCCAAGGAGAGCTSGGCAACAGGTTTGAGTGCTGGATTTATACTGCAAGGAGCTATAAGTGAAGTGAATAACGTCTGTGCTGTCTGATATCCTGTAGTTGTCAGGTGGATGTTTATGGCTTCTAGTGTGGAGGAGGTGGTCCAGGCACCCGTGAATGCAAAGGATAACAGCTCTCTAGCTAGTATCTCTGCTGCCCCTTTGGAGTACACTGCGTTACATTAAGAAAGCAGCACTCCAGTTCTGTAATAGTCCAGAAACTTCTTAGCGCTCAGAGCAAGTTGCTGCGTAGTCACTTAAGCCCTCCTTTTAGGACCAAAGCAATTTTCAGTCCCATCAATGAATAACTATTTAGAGAGTTAATCTTTGCTGTTTTTAAAGATACAGCTTCTGTTAATTTGGGATGGGGGATGTTTCTGATTGCATCTTTGTGCCAATCRAAATAAAACTACCGGCAAACCAAAGACATTTTCAACCGGGCTTGAAATCGCTGTACATAGCACCAGAAGAAACAGCCTAGAAGCCACAGCAGTGATGTGGCTGTGGTGCCAATAACTGAGTCTGTGCTTAGGGGTTAGATGGGAAAGGAAAGAGCAGTTAGGGCAGGAGCTGTCACTTCACTCCACCTACCTTGAGCTACCAGAACATCAGGTTCCTACTTGGAGTGAGGCCTTGACACCCCTTTCTAGTGAGAGGGAGGAATGCCTGCAGGGGTGATTTACTCCACCTGAAGCATGGAAAAAATCCCCTGAAGGAGGAGCCTACCTCCTGCCATGACCATCAGCTCTAGCAGGCCCTCAGCAGAGGGGCTTACGCTGCTGCCTTCTGCTTTAGCTAGCCAAAGGTAGGTGAGAAAAATGCCACCCTTTGAGAAACACAGATCCTATTGACTTTATTTGCTGATTGCCAGGAGGCAGGAGAAATTCATCCTGCAGAGTGACTGTTGGCTGTGTTCCTAACAAAGCCAGATGGATAAATAATACCATTATTTTTACAAGACATGCCCGATGAAGAGAAAGAACTGCATGAGAATGTTTTTAAGGCCAATGCATACTAGTTTTGGAAGCAGGCTCCAGTACATTGACCAGAGACAAAAAACGCTCTATCAGCGCTTAAGTTTTGAATGCTAGAAAGGGGCTTGTTAAAGATGGGTTATACTTCCATAGTCACCAAGATGGTTTTCCTTCTTCAGTTCTTCATACCAAAGAAATTCAATTATCGCCTAAGAAAGCCTTTGGTCTTATTAGTTTAGTTCTATTAGCCGAAATCATATATTATGATGCATCTCAGTCTGAGTCCTGTTTCTAAGGCATTAAGTTACTTCTCATAATTTAACTCTTTAAATACTCTCAAATATCTAGCAGGCGTTATCAGGCAGAAGGAACTCATAATCAGAGCAGTTACTTACAGGGATGCTTTATATGAATTTTAAACTAGTAGAAAAGAATTACTGTTGTGATGTTGCATAGTGAGTCAGTTCTGATCAACAGCGGGATTTTTGTGGGACTGCAAGGCACATGAGATTGAAGCAGGGAGAATCTAAACATGTGCCTGTGGCCCCGGTTCCCTGTGCGAAGTGCTGGAGTCAGCATCCCAGCTCCAGGGCTGTTTCTAGGTCTTGCATTTGGGAATATGACCTTGAAAATAGGAATCAAGTACAAAATGATGCAGTGATCTCTGCCTGAGCCTGCAGGCGCATTGGAGCAATAACAACAGAGTGAGCTGTTCCATTTGTCTTGGACGGCGCCTATTGTACAGCAGGGCAAACAAAGATGATTCCCTCTCCCTCTTATGGAAACTGTTATCATTGCAGAGGAGTCTGYGTGCTAGAGTTTTTCTGTACAGGAAAGGGAATTAGCTGTCCTGGTATAACCTTTTTTATACTGTCACTATGATCAYGTGAGGGGCTCTATCCCGTGCATCTGTTTTGGTATGAATTGACACCCCTAACTAAAAGTTTCATCAGTGCAGAGGTATGTGTAGAACAGGCTTGAGAAATAGTATCTCTCCTTTGCAGTGTGTTATATGAAAGGTGAAAAAACCTCTCCATTTTGTCACAATTAGTGCCTTTTCTAATAATTTACAAGCTTGAATTACTTACATGTGGAACTAAAATAGCTCTAAGTGCATTTTTATTGCCTGGCTCTGGAGTTGCCATTTACAGGTTAACAGCACTAATGCTTTTAAATAATAGGAGAAGGAGTACATACAGTACAGTGTTAGCAAATGATATATGTCCTGTTATTTGGACACAAGTAGAGCACTAAACCCAGCTCTGTTTCTACAGAAGATTTGTTTTGTTTTGAAGGCCCTGGTTTGTTTTAAAACAGCCTCCATTGGACTAGTTACCCATTCAAAGCCTCTCAATGTTAAAGAGGCTGTCATAAAAATTTTCTGATTAAGAATATTGGACTAGTCTGTATTTATATTTACAGTAGATGTTTTGTAGTCTATTTTAACATCCAGAGTTAGTTTCTACACTTTTTTGTGATAAGAATATAATTCTCAACTCCTGTTTCCCCTTTCCCACTCAATTTTTGGATTTAGTTAAGAAATTAAAGCCAAGAAATAGTGCACTGGGGGAGCAGAAAGCAGTGTTTAAGATGTTCTGCATGTGGGAAACCAGAAAAGATGTTTAAAGTATCAGCAAATGGTGCTTTATTCTTTTAAAAAAGTGGAAGGATTGAAATTCACAGGCCACTTAATTTATTTTGTATTCATAAATCCCAGAATACTTTAATGGGGATGATAATGGTCATAATCTCCTGTCTACAGATAAGGAAAGAGGCACAGGGATGAAATAGCTTGCTTTAGTTCATGCAGAAACTTAATAATACAGGAGGAGAAATCCCAGATCTCTCCATCTACCTCATTCATTACTGTTCTTTGGCCTGCCTTGCTTGTAGTTGCCCCATGAACAACATAGGGTCTGCAGAGAAGAGGCTTTTGCCTTTCTGGCACCAGCGCACAGTGGCTGATGTGCATTATATTCAAAGCGCTAATACAGTTAGTCTTTGATAAACCTCAAAAACATTTGGTTTGAGTTTTCAGCAGATGCTGGTGACTACTTAGTATACTTAGGCTCATTGGTCCTTCCTACATGTATCTGCTTCAAACTTGATAGCCATCTTTTCAAGTACAGAGCTTTGTTTGTACCTCTGGCTGGTTGGAAGATGTATTGCTTTGTCTCTAGCTACCCCCATAAAGTTAATGAAAAATCAAAATGTGAAAAATCAAAATGCAAAAATCTTAAATCAAAAGCTTTCCATAGAGAATGTTGTGTGGTGACTCAGCAGAGGTGTCTTGTGGGCTTTTCTTCTGCCAAGTGACCATCTGCTGCAGACTCTCCCTTGCGCGATGCACCAGACCGTTTGCTAAATGTCCTGTGCTTTAGGCAAGACAGTGGGTTTGGTAGTTCAGTTTTCGAAAAGTCCATCTTTTTCACAAAAAATAATTTTGCATAAAATGCTTAAMTTAAAGTACATTTTGATTACAAACTTTATTATTGTTTAAACACTTAACTAGACTTGATCATCTTTCTTTTACACTTTTTTATAGGAAAAGAAACAGCATCCTGAATCTATAGTGCTAGGCTTTCAAGAAATCTTGTCTAGTTGCCTATTCATTCAGGTTTGCAAAGTTTAACTCCTGAAAGAATTTTTAGAGTTCCCTGAATAAGCCCTGTGACTTGCCTTCCTCACACCTTTCTCAATTTGAAAATGTGTATTAAACCGGGCAATTAGCACTGCACCTATACTGACAAAAACTGAGCCTGGCACTAGAGTATTCAGTGTGAGAAAGGGTGGTTATATTAAAGCCAGACTTCTGCTTATATCTCCAACTGCAAAAAGCCATCTGTACTGAGATGATGCACTATACTTTCTTCTCTGTAGTGTAATATCACAAAGTAGTCTAGTCTTTCTTATTTCCTCCAGCAAAACCTTAATCGTGATGTATTTTGCTTTTCTGTTAGCCATTAGATGCATAATTGTCCCTCCTTAAGTCATATTAAATTATCCAGCTGATTACCTGCTTCAGCAGATTGTCTGGATCATCTTGCATATTACCTACCATGAACAGCATCAACCAAGCTTCTCATCTTTCTGCAGCCCAAAAATAAGGCGCTTGCAATTTCTTCTACATACTAGACCGATATGTCACAGCTTTTTCAGATTGCCAGTCATTTATTAAAACTCAGTGGTTTTTATGAATCCCCTTCATTTTTTTATCCTCACTCGTGAAGTCATGTTTTTAATGATTGCTCAGCTAAACCTATATAATTTATTTGCTTGTGCACACTAAATAGCTTACAGAGCATGCTTTGCTGGGGAGGTGTAGGGAGCAAGCTCTTTGGAGATTCAATGAAATTTTCCACCATCCTGTGACCTTTGCCTGCGAGTGCCTTGTCTGCCCCCTTGCCTAATGCTCATGACCCGCTGGTTGAGAAACAGTATTCCAGAGAGTTCACATAACCACTGAACAGAATTGTTACGTGTATTGAGACCCAGGGCATGTCCCACTTGACACGGCTTCCCTTGATCTTTTGCTCTTCGTTGTTGTTATGGGTAGAGCCTGTGAGCGTGAATGCATATAACATTCCCCCCATCAGGAAGTCCGGAATCCCTGCACTGAAAGCCTTCAGTGGGGTTCGTGTAATCCCTKTGCCAGTCAGACTTCTCCTAACACTCTCTAACTTTAGACAGGAGCTTTGTGGTGGCTGGGCTGTTGTTTGGTCTGTTTGCATTCAGTCATTGCCCCATCAGATGAGCATTTCAGAAAGGCATCCACTTGTTAAAGCCATGAATAGAATAACTCTTATCTGAGAGTTTGGTTATGATTTAGGGAAGCGATGTGTTGTATGGACACTCAGTCTCAGGTCCTTTGAGCATCCTTGCAGCTCCATGTTGTTATACTGTGATAAAATATATCTAAGGGAGGCCAGTGCCTGGGCTCAGTGCTCCGTTGTGCTCTGTGTTTCGAGGTACAGGTGAGGATGCCATTCCCTGTTAGTCACCTGCTTTCGGGTACTCTAAGAGCAGCAGCAGCARGTAGAGCGTAGTCCTCAGGCCTGGGCACCAGCCCAAAGGGAAGTAGTCTTACGGCAGTAGCCCYGGCATCTGCGGTGTGCGTTGATCTTCGCTGGGACCCCAAGTCTCCCCAGTCCTGGCCAGACCCTTGCACATCCCTCCGTTCTTTACCTCCTGTGCCAGGTGGCCCTTCGTGTCCACRCATACTTGAGTTTGTTCCACTCCCCTCCCTTTTTATTGTTTGTTTTTAATATTTTAACTCTGGAGTGGATACACTATCCCACTTTGCTTACCAAATGCAGAGGGCTGAGCTGTACCAGTTTCTCAGTTCAAAGTTGTCTCTGTTTCTAATGGATCAGGTACTGTTATGTTTCAGCAAATRTATAGCAAAATGTCTAAGTGACTTGTACCCTTTGCAACTCTTACAGCACCTGTGACTTCATKGGAGCTACACAAGGGATGCTTTGGGGCAATGCAAATGCCTGAGATGTAAATCAGGGCATAACCTGACCCTCTCTGTCATTAACATTTCATAACCAGGAGCATTTCCTAATATTTTTTCCTCCCTTCTCTCCTTCAGAAAATCTTCCTGGAATTGGTAAAGAATTTTACCAGTTGAAGAATTGGTAAAATTTTATTGTATCTCACCAGAAAAAACAAGTGGTTTTCAAAAAACAAGTGGTATTTGCTCTTGGCAGGGTATGACAGAAGTAAAAAAGGAGGTTGCATATTGTCCCTAAAACAGAAGGTGCTGACAGGAAGGCTTTTTTTTTTTGGATTTATCCCCTCTTTATAGGGGACCCATTAACAATGTAACTCTCCACTTGGCCAAAGCTTTCACTCCCACTAATTCACTGTTCTCCCCATCCGCAACCTTGGCAATCCATCCCACCTGTCCCCTTCCTACTCCCAGGCTTTGTTCACACGTTCCCCTTCCCTATGGCTCACCACCAATGTACAGCCAGTTTCAGTGGGGGAAGCGAGCTTTCATGTGCRAAACTATATTTTTTTCCCCAAACAGAAAGGGGGTATAAATCAGCATTAAGTTTCTCATGTGGGTAAGTCACAGTACATGAATACCCACTTGCATCTTAGTCCTGCGCAGAGTATATTTAGTGAGCCGAATTAAGGCATCTTAGTCATGCCTTCRGTGAAGAAACAGAAGGCAGCTCAAAGGGGCAGAGCCCACACAGTATATTTATCTGCTACCTGTGCTGTGCTGAGCAGAACACATTGGGATGCTGTTTTCTGCCCTTCACTTTAAAATCATGCTGTGGCCATTACTGAGCAATGAGGTAGCACAGAGGTAACAAGCTAGGCCAAACTCATGTCTGGTCTGTGCAGGACCACCTCCACTGATTACAGGCAAGTTGCACCAGCTTGTAAGAATGTGAAGTTAGTTCATTCTGAATTAATTTCTTCACTAATTTTCACTGCTTTCTGAAACAGCATTGCTCAGGAGTCTTCCCCAAGCGTGTTTTTTTTATTGTTGGTGGATTTTCCCCCCTGCCCCTTTTCTTCTACCTCTTCCTCCTGTGCACTAGCCAATATTTTAGAAACCCTTCCTTCCTTCTCAGGACTTGGTCTGTAGTACAAAATTAATGCACCCTCAAAGTCAAGCTGTCTCACAGTTAGTTCAGTTTGCGTTGTGTGGACTATGCAGAATGAGTTAGAACATGGCTGAGCCACAGTCAAATCTAACCACAAATTAAACTCCTTTTTTTTTCCTGATAGTGCTGACAAAATTTCAATACTTATTCTGCTTTGCTTTGCCATAAACASTCAGACATCAGGGCACCCGGCACCATTCCCCATCCCAGCTCTTGATGGAGGAGGGTGTCTGAAGATCTCTCTGCCTGGGATCCCTAATGGGATGTTTTGCTCAGGTCCTTGTCCCCCACCTRCCAGGGCCGTCACTGCCTCAGGCTCTTCCTCGGCTGTCTCTGCACCCTTCCTCCACCTAGAAAAGGTTGCGGCTTCTTTGACATGACTGACTTGTTCTCCAGGTTCTTGCCTCGGGACTTACAGGTGATGCAAACAAGTGTCCTAAGAAAACGCTCCTTTTTGTATCACACAAGGTTTGTTTGCTTTTTAGAATTATCTCACATTAGAGTGACTTTGCAGAGATTACTTGTGTGGAARAGCTAAAAGCTTTTATTCTTTATTCTGATAAAACACTGACTTTTAGTGAAAGTCTTATGGCRGTTCAGAGAGAGTAAGCCTAAAGAAAAGGGCAGAAAATAAAGGAAGTTGTCACTGAAATCTGAGTGATATCTTGAAATAACAGGAGGGGCATATGCCTGGTTTATGGACACAAATTAACTACAAAACTAACTTGCAATCTAATCCCAGGATTTCAGTCTATGCAAGTGTGAGCTTGCATGTGATTATAATACCTTGGGAAAGCAGGATGTAACACAAAGCGAGGCATACACTTTTCTCTCCAGTATCGGTGATGTAGGTTGTCTGTGATTTAAGAACAGCAGACTTTGTTCTTGGTGAAATGTTAAAGTTATTTTTCCTTTACCTAGTGATTACCTGGAATTTTAGTTCATTCTGTGTTCTGTATTAATATATTTAGAATATATTAATACCTTAGAAAAAGCTTCCTGATGTTTGCAAGGTGGCAGAGAACACTGAGAGACAATCTATGGGGCACCAGATGCTATAAGAATATAATTACAGTACCTATTACAAGGACATAATGTTCAAAGATATTCCTTTCAGTTATTAATGGAAACATTTAGGCCTATGCCCTTCTGCTTTAGCAAAGCCACAGACATTACATCCTCAGCCTAAAGCACGTTTCCTTGCTTCCACCAGTTCTTACCCACAGATGAAAAACTGCAAAATACCTCTATTGCCACACAGAAGAAAAAAAAAATCATAGATAGTTGTGATTACTTCAGTGCTCATGTTCTTTAAGTTTTGTAAGCTAAAGCAGCTATTCTCACCATTTTCCTTCCCACAATCAAATAAGTTCCCGCAGGTGCGATAGGATATTTTTCTGACTTGCAACTGTAGAGACCTATAGTGGAGTCTGCACTGGGATCTGTCTGGGCAGAGCTTGCTGCAAGGGCCAGTCCTGAGTTAGCTGTTTGCAACTTAGTGGTTTTGTTTCACAATACTTTTAAGCACAAGGAAGATTTTTAGGTCTGTGTTGCTCAGGTTTCACCCAAACCCTTCTCCATGTAGGAATTGCCTTTAGGTAGCAATAAAAGRTGTTCTAACACTGGCAAATTGGCACTCAGCTCCTCTCCCAGTGCCAGGTGGATGCTGAAAACCTTTAGTAAAGTCCAGGGATGCTAGGTCCTGCACAGTGGTATTTGTATTGCACTATTTCCACTTCCTTTGTGTTCAATGGCTTGTATTTTGTTTGGGAATGAATCTTTCAACTCCCTTGGTTCTTGGCTTATGCCTGGGAACCAACAGATTTGGTACTTGCTGTGAGGGACAGCTTCCAGGATTTGGAGCGTTCTTACAAATTGCTTGCATGTCCTCTCTGGGTCTTGCATGCTCTGAGATCATGTGCTCTAGAAAGTGTATTGTGGGCCCTTCATTGAGGGGCCTTGTAATGCTTTCCATATTGAGTAAAATAATTGTTTTAGGAGTTATTTGTTTTAGAAAATGTAAATGGAACTGGTTGTGTGGTCTCATATGAAGACCTTTGCTTGCCTGGTTTTATTAAAGTCAGGCTGCCTTATACAAGGGTCCTCTGCTGTGGTRGGAGTATCAGATGGGCAATACATTTGAATCAGGTAGACAGCACTGTGCATGSAGTTTCTTTTCAGTTGCAAGCAACATCACAATTGTCAATGACTCTTACATTTTTTGGAAACAGTAAAATGCTTTAATTAGATGTTTATGCACTTACTGTTTATTCTGGATGTACTTGGGGGGGGGAGACTGTTCAAATCTCAGTGCTGAGAAGAACACTTTATTTGGAATTTTAACTCCCTGTTAAATATTTACCTGCAGTTGGGGCATATGAAACTTTCTCAGAGAACCACGAATTCTTTTGCACAAGAAATAGTTTCCTCTCTTTGCTTGGTGTATTTATTAAGTCAAATTTGTGCATATTCCAGTAGTATTAAATTCATCTCTTTGCAACAGGAAAA
This sequence comes from Apteryx rowi, assembly GCF_003343035.1. Classification (NCBI taxonomy): domain Eukaryota; kingdom Metazoa; phylum Chordata; class Aves; order Apterygiformes; family Apterygidae; genus Apteryx; species Apteryx rowi. Next base: position 1,208,899 of record NW_020450772.1, read on the forward strand.
TTTATATTCTAAAAACACTTAAGTAGCTTTATTTTATTCTATTATTTTAGCAGATAAGATTGTTTCCTATCAGCAAAGAATCAAAGTAGCCCATCTTTGAGCAGATTGCCCTCATATATTATTTCCTCCTAGGTGGAGGAGAAAATCAAAAATAAGAGCTTTAGCTAGGGAAAAGACTGATACTGTCACTAACCTCATGATTTCAAGTATGGAAACTCTTAAAATTTGAAATTCATTATTTTTAACATTCATGACATTGCTAGACTGTTTAATGAGGAAACAACATAAAATAGATTGATTTCCATAATGAGCTATCCACCAAAAGTATTTGGGGAAAAATTCTGTTGGCCATCTAAAGAATTGTTTTAAACACAATTTTGCATGCTACTCAAAATAGAGAACTATTCATAATCGCATAAGGGTTAAAAAATATAGCTGGTATTGTAAGCACACGTGTCATCATGGAAAGTAAAAGCAGATGCTTTGACGTTTGCAACTCTAAGTTTCAAACTTTTTAAATCGGAAGCTCCCCCCAGTCAAGTGCTATTTGAATCAAAATTGCACTGTCTCTTTTTACAYGATAATTTAATTTATAATATCTTTATCAATATTCAGTCCCCCATGTTTGTGAAGGTAATGTCTACGCAATGGATCAGTTTAACGGGTCTCTGCCACACTGATGTTGTGCCTCGTCTTGCAGAGTATCAGCAATGGAGTGCACCAGCAAAAGGTGCCTGTGGCGGCATATGCGCTGTGATGCATGCCCCGGAGAAACGCTGCTTGTGTGTTTGAACAGTGGTGGTTCAACTGTGCGTGTGGTGAGCCTGAGGAAACGGAGATCCTTGCGGCGGTGGGGGGGGGGGGGACTTCTTTGGGTGACAGTCTTGTGTGTTCACTCTTAGCAAGGATGTGATCAGTATGAGTAAAGTACTTAAATTCCCCACACCAATTTCTGCCCTAAACCATGTTTTAGGGCTGCTCTTAGACTCCTGCACATCCAGTGGTTCCATGTATCAAAATTCAACTATCTCCCACATGCACATCAAAGAAGCTACTCCTAAATTTGAGTATTTATTCCTAAATCAGATCTTAATCTACAAAATTTACAAGTAAAAAATACAAAGAGATGAAGAGACTGAGATTAATATTCCTGCTTATAGGATAATTTTGGAAGTGTTATACTTAAGACATCTAAAATGCAGTATCTTTATTGCATTCTTTCATTTGCTGAATTCCACGGCTTATTTCTCCTGAAGTTATCTGGAAATGAGTCTTTTGAATATCTTTGTGACATATTCTTTGAACTCTTTTGCTGGCCATCTRATATCTGAAGGGCAACTAGAAAAAAACTTAGGAAGATACTGCTTGAAACCCCCTCTAACTTCCAGCATTGCCCCAGCAGTCTCTAGAGTACTGCCATGAAGGCTGGTCCCCTCACAGGTGCTGTGTAGCCCTATCGTACCTGTGTACAAGCAGCACAGAGAGGATTTCTGCAAAATCCCATTTCTCAAGGAAGTTCTCTGTGTAGCAGCCGCTGACGCTCAGAAATGCTGTGTTTCTTATGCAGCCATATTCCACTGTGGCCTTGTGATTATACTGGAATAAAGTGTTTTGGCTAAATTGTTTCATCTTTGAAACAGTCCACAACTGAAAACCCTGAAGGGAAAATGAGCATATAGTTTTCTTGCTATTTTAAATCACGTAAGCACTTAGAAAAATAGTGATTCATTTATTTTGCAGTATGTTGATTAACTAGCAATTAAAGTTTTATAGTATTTTTCTTTCTGGAACAACAAAGGCCAGTTTAATGCTTCTGCTTTAGTTTCGGCTCATTGGACTGGCTTCATACCTGGTATAGACAGATAAACTCTTTGAAAGCATATGAAGTACTTGCATATAGCTAAACATTGCCCACTTAGCTCAAAAATATGACAGGTGTTCACAGGAGAAACTTTCATTCATTCACAGCATCTGGTTCCATTACATTCAGTCCAATCAAGCTATAAAATTGAAATTAAATGGCTTTTGATGGTAGTAATGTAAGAATGAAAGCAAAATTGGGGGAAGGGAAATATCTGTGTATGTCAGAAGAGGCTCTTAGTGAGTACAAGCCATGTAAAGTGCCTTTTAAATTGTTTCACATAAATGACTGGATGCATTGGAAGATCAGCTTGGAACTATTTTGTTTGTCCAAAGTGCATTTCACCTCCGCTGTAGTCTAGACTGTGTATAACGCTTGCTGCACTGCAGCAAACCTGTCCCTTTGCGGGCTCTTAGGGCAGCTTTCAGGGCTCTTTGGACGATGCGCTAAGGTGCAGCCCCGCAGCACCCCTTCCACCTGCGTCACCCAGCGCTCCCCTGCGCTGCAAAGTCGGCTGCTGCCCYGTGCGCTCCTGGCACCCTGCACCCCCGTGCCCTCCCTGCACCCCCTCCTCGCTCTCCTGACAGCCAGTACGTTACGTGTGGCGTGCCCCGTGTCCAGGGAAATCCATGTCTGCAGATGGGGCAGCGTTTCCTGGTGAGCAGGAGGCAGCACAGGTGTGGTGTGACCGGGGCAGGAGGATGCGAGAGGTTGGATGGCGGAACAGAGGGAGCCGGAAGAAGTGGTGAGTATAGAATATGGGTATTGAGCATAATTGGAATAAAATCAGCAGCTGCAAATGGGCTGTTGGTTTCTAGCCTGTGGGCTCTGCCAACTCATGTTTTAAAGTGGGAGCAGGGGGAAGGCTGGATTTGTGTGCAGCTGTTGAGACACAGCAGGTTTTAGAGCACAGAGTATGACACAGCGTTGCATGCCACTGTGAGGTCCTTTAATGAGAAGTTTGAAGCTTCTGAGTCTCTAATAAATATTTATTTTTGCCACCATTACATTCATCTTCATCCCCATTCCCTGTGCAGCCATAACTGCACTGAATTGCAATGAAATGCATACAGTAGTGTAAATGTGTCAGTATATGTATTTAAGTATTAGGCCTTGGAAGGCAGAAGGTCAAATCTGCCTAGGCAGTTAGCCACTGAAAGTGTCAGTATTATGGCATGTTTACAGGGAAGCTGTTGACCCACTTAGGACAGCTTTGAGTCATGTGAAAGAAGCTCTGTTCAGATGTACCTAAGCCAGACTTAGATGCAGGATAACTGTTGGGAAATGTAGCCAGTTGCTTCCCAAGCTGAGCTGCGAGTCTGTAAGAGGACTGGGCCCTACTTAGGGGAACAGGGATATGTTAAAGTTTATGGAAACACCCCTCAGAGCTTCTGTTTCTGCTTTACTAAACTTGTCATAGCTCTGGGTGATATTTCAGTGCCATGATTTTCCCATCAGTAAAATAGTAATATCTTATGTCAGAGAGGTTGTTTTCAAGATACCAGCAATGAAGTGGATGCCAATAAATAGAGGTCAGTGAAAATACAATGGCAAAATACAAATGGACGGTCTTTTTGGGGTGTCCCAGAACAAAATGAGATGCTTACACCCCTTCTCCCATGTGTTTGCTGGACTCCAGCCACCAGTCCAAGGCCTAAGTCACAGCCTATGGGAGTAGGAGAGAATTGTATCTCTGGTGTAAGCGCAGCCCTTCTCTTGTGGCCAGGCCCTGGGCAAGTCACTGGCACTAGTGCAAGCTTGAGATGAACACCTTTCTTGCTTTCTGTTGAAACAAGAGAAAAATAGCAAAAATTCAGAAGTACAGATAAAGCATTTACTATTGTAGCCTTATTCATGTATTTTTTGAAAGTTTCGAAAGAAATCTTTTATACTCCTTAACCACACAAATGTTTGAAGTTGTGTTCATCTYCTAGTAATGTTAGAGCTATTAGCACCCTGACACATGGGCATCTAGACCACAACTAGATATTTTTGTTACATAGGACTAGATAACCACTGTCTTCCACTTTCTCCTCAGAGCTCCTCCAGGTTAAGTTCAGGTACAAAATGAGGCATCTCCTTGCTACACCTTCAGGTTCCTAGAGAAGAGCAAAGAGCCAGCAGCCTTACAGGTGTTGGTGGGGCTCACAGTATTGAAATCAAAGGTTGCTCGTGTCCCAGGCGGTTTCCAAGGGCAAAAAGCATGAGCCTTGAAATCCTAGCAGCAGTAGCAGTGCACTGCAGATGTCCGACACTTTCCTTCCTGGGCTGGAAAGCCCTAAAGCCCTGCACTAGGCACCGTGCTAGTGTCAGGGGGGCAGCTGAAGGGCAGGTTGTTCTGCAGCTTGCCCCAGACACCCCTGCAAACTGGCAATAGCGAAAAAGCGCATCTGTGGCCTCCTCCCTCATCTAAGTACTGATCTTGTTAGAGGGAACGAGTACTTCACTTGATTTCTCTAAATACCTCATTGCCTCTGCTGGTAAACTACTTTGACACAGCAGTTTCCCTGGTCCTGAACCAAGCTGCACGCAGCTGTTTTGTTTCCTGTTTATGCTCCCTCACTGAATTAGTCACCTCCGCAGATCTTATCCTACCTCTCGCTTATAACCACCTTCCTGATGTTCCTTTGAGAGGAGGGGAGGGTTTTATTAAAAGACGAATCCGTCTAGGCTCACGCACATCAGCCAGTGGGCTTGGTGCCATGCGGGTTGCGAGCAGAGCCTGCTGCCCCCAGCTGCCCCCAGGCTCCCGCTCGCAGTGCGGCCTGGG
>NW_020450772.1:1213629-1327459 GCF_003343035.1 Apteryx rowi
TCTGCCCCAGGTGTGCTGTCAGCTTGCTGAGCAGGGCTTTAATTAAAGAAGTTTGGCAAGTACAATAAAAGAAGGGAAGATTTCAAGAAGTGGGAGAGGATGGCAGTGTTTGTGATGTTTGGGTTTCGTTCTTTGATAAAGGTGTTCTGCTGTTGGTGGTTTCTTCTTCTGAGTGCATTAGACTACACCATTTGTTTTTCTAGGTTAGCGGGTAAGATCCCGTGCAAATTGTTCCTGAAAATATGCGTGCTTTCCTTGTCCAGGAACAACGTGCCTTTTCATGTCTATATTTAACCTTCTCATAAACACGGACAGTTCCTAAAAAACAGTATCGTTCCCTTTATACAGCCAAGCCTGCCAGAAACAAGTCCAGAGGAAGCAATTTCATTTACCACAGCATTTCTCTAGCCTTACTATTTTTATAGGTGTTTTCAAAGGCAAATGCACAAAAAGCAGCAGCCATTTCAGTCACACATTAAAGTTAAGTTCCCTAATGTTAGCTCCAGAATGAATTTTAAAACATACCACTTTTATTGTCATACCTGAAATGAATGATTTAGCTGATGACTATAATTTCAATCAAAATATTGCAGGCTTCATTTAGGAAAATAACTGTGTGAAATTAAAATGAGAAATAAATCTAGATTGAAACTCTGAACTTTGTTTTCTGATGTTAATTTTCAAAATAATGAACATATTTCATCTTGTTATACATGTTACACTACATTAATCCCCTAAGGCACGGTACGCTGTGCCAGTGTCGCTCTGCTAGTTCTGACAAGGCTACTGCTTCCCTCATTTTTTACAGATAATGGGCACTTTTCCAATGTAGATTTTGATGTGAATGCAATCTACCTTGTACATATGCATAATTAAACAGGCTTTTTCCCATGTGAATGAATACCTGCATGGTTAAGAAAAGGGCTAGTACAGAGATGAAATCAACAAAATAATATTGGGAGACAGGGAGAAGACAGCATTTATTTTGTGTATAAATAATAGCTGTCCAGAAAAATTGTGGAGACAAAACATACCACTGCTTTACAGTGTTTTCTTGTTAGAAAAGATACCCCTGGAAGGGGAAACCTGCATTTCTCCTGACTTAATGAAAAAAATTGTCTTCTCAGAGCAAGTGATCATTTGCTCCGGTTCTGCCCCCACCAGCCCCCCACAGCTGTGCTTCCCCGCGCTCCCCTTCACCAGACAGGTCTGAATCTTGCAGGTCTGCTGAGGGGACTACAGCTGGCTGACACCTTTGGTACTGTTGTCCATCACCTTGCCAGCACTTAGATTTATATTTCATGTTGGTTCACAGTATGTTGCTGTGAAGAGCAAACATAACTAGTCGTTTCCCAGGCTGCCTGTATGCGAGACCTGCACAAAGGATCAGGAGAGCACCAAGTCCCACTTGTGTTTGTATCCTAAGAACTAACCTGAAACAGGATTCAGCAGTCAGCTGTGTGACAGGATTGTCTTAACTTTTTTTTAATTCCTTAACAAATAACATGCTAGCAAACAGTGGTGCAGCTCATCTGCCATGATGTGTTTATCCTTGATCAGAGGATATTTTGAAAGCAAGCCATATCAAGTCAAGACTTTGATAGGTTGCATGTATCTGAGGGAAGCTGAAAGATCCTAGAGCTGGTGAGGGCCTGTGAGTGCCAGGCGGCAGCGTACCATGGAGAAGCAGTAATGCAATGAGGGTGGCAATAAGGTGCATGTGAAAGTCGCAGTTTGGCTCTGTTTTTTCTTTTCCTGCTGCTATGTTCTTTCCACACTTTCTCATGATGTATCAGGAAGCCACCGTGGTTTTTGTAGGCTTCAGAATTATGGGATGGTTTTCTTTCACACATGCATTTAGTGGTTAGAGAAAATGAAGATTTCATTAATTACTGAAATCCCTGTTTGTACAAGATGAGATGCTATTTTAGTCTCTGCTTCTATGTCTGTTCATCCTGGCAAGCATCTCTGAGCTTCCCTGAATGCTTCCAGAGGGGAAGGGACCCAAGGTTCCTATGTTTTTTAGGAACTTAGGGCTTGTCTGTGTGCAAAAATGGACCTGATGGCTACAGCAGAATTAATGGGATAGCTTGTTCCTGAACAGAAAAACTTCTGAATTACTGTCTCTGGAGGTCTATTTGGAACAGGGTGTCCAAGGGGGAGTTTTTCTGGCACCGCTGTAAGAGGACTGTGCAGTAGCTGGGCTGGTCGTCGTGGCTGAGCTCTCGGGKGGGCGTTGTATCATCTCTGCCGCAGGAGCAGCCCTGTGTCTGTGAGGCAACAGGGAATTCTGAAGAATCCGCAGGCAATCTGTTATTTTTGAGCAGTTAATGTAGGTTTGGTAGCCTTAACGGTAATATTATGCATGGATATACACTAGCCCATCCATCTGTTAATTATCTTCCCTGCTTTCCTTGATCTACTTAAATGGTAGAATATTTCTCTCAGTCATACCTAAGTCATATTTCATGCTGGAAGGTAGCAGGTGGTATAAATTGTTGCAATGCTTAGTTCTTCTTTGTGTTGAAGAAAAGAATGGTTTTCTTCTGTCTTAAGTGAGTTTTCATTTTAATGTGATAGGGCTTGAATTGTGAATAGTTTTTCAGAAGAAAAAACAGGACTCAGTCTGGGGTCTCCAGGTTTTGGCTGGAAAATGTAAATTCTCTTTGTTCGTAAGCACGCATAAAATGCCAGAGTTAGATGGAAACAGTTACGAAGTTGATTGTTGCAGAGCAGTAAGTCCAGATCTAGAATCCAGCTCTTTTCGTGTGCCTAGGCACTTGGATTTACAGTTTCCTTTCAGAARATGCCATCCCAGTTGCATATGCTGTTCACGGACTCTTGAAATGTAAAAGTGATGAATGATAAAAATATTTCAGTCGTGACTTTGGTGGGCAGATGGGGGAGGAGGGATGGAAAAGTAGTAGGCCTGATCTTTGCCCAGCCATGCAGTTTAACTGTAGTCTTCATTGCCTTCTGACTCTGTCCCAGCTCCCATCCTAATAAAAGGGAGGAAGAGGAGGAGGAAGTTGGGACAGGTAACCAGGGGACTGCACCCGAGCTGGGCTCACTTTGCACTCCAGATTGTAGGTCTTAAAGACACATCTGAATCCTTAGTTGATGCATGGAGAAAAAGAGAAAACATTATGTCCTAGGATATAAAAGGGATGAGGACTTCTGCAAAATCAGTAGGCTGGGCTTCAAACTGCCTGGGGATTCAATGGGTGAAAAGGAAATAAAACAATTCCCATGCTTATTTGGGACAAGCCCTAAGTGCGTCATCTAACAGTATAGAGCAGAGCAGCCCAGCTGCCCCAGCGGTAATGCCGCAGGTGGTGGTGTTCCATGGTGAAGTGTTTCTCAGTGGCCACGTTGGCAGCACTTACCTCACTAGCACTGAGCCAGCAGCTGCCAGGTTTTCTGGAAGTATGGATGGCAGTTTGAATCTCCTTTCCAAATTGAAGGTCTTTATATTTTAGTGGGGAGAATATGTAACATTAAGAGAAGCTGAAAAATAGCCTAAATCAGTAGGAGGAGGTTTCAAAACAAGAGACCTCAAAAATGGGATAAAAATGCATGAATCCCTGGGTAACTTTAAATGCACCCCAATCAAAAGTACCTCTAGGCACCCTGAGCTATGAAGAATATCATTAAAAAGGAAAGTAAGCTGGAACATGCCTCAAAGAAAATTGAGCCTGTAGCACAAACCCCTCTTAATTCCAAATACAAAGCCTCCCCTGGAAGAACAATAACTAAGGACCCAAAAAGATCAACAAGGCTTTTGTGGACTTTGCTTTATCCTTTCTCTATAACTCGGAGGCAATTAGAAAGTTCTTGGGAGCTATCAAACTGCTATGCTTAGATAATGGAAAAGATGTGAATAATCTTAGAAGAAACATTTGAGCTTGGTCTAAAAAAAAGTTGGTAAGGATAGATCTGCTAGAGAGGTAGATGTGTGCAAGTAGGAATTTATCACCTGTGTTAGAAGCTGGATCCTATGTTCCTTGTTCCTTAAAAATTAAAAAAAAAAAATTAAGGAAACCTTTAATCATTCCCTAGAAATGAGATTCCTGCTGTAGCAATTAATTCATAAAGCTGCCAAAGACTTACAGGCCTGTGGGAGTCAGACTGGCATCGGTGATTAATGTTAACTGCAGGTGTGTGGCTGGGTTTCCGAATAACCAGCCATAGGGGAGGCATCAGAAATTATTTAACCCTGCCCAAGTGGGCTTTGTCAAGAGACCCCCTATGAACAGATAACAGGAGGAAAATTGTAATTTTACAGCAATTCAACAGGTAATGTTGAACACCTCTTGGGGCACTTTTTGCTTCAGCAGAGGGAAGGCATTAGATATGATTGAAGGGCACTCTCCATGTTACAGATCTGAAGGTGGTTTGAGGAGTCATTCAGTGAGCTGATGGAACAGGAATGACCCACGGCTTCTGTCGTTGAAAGTGGTTTGTCCTTTGTAGTTTCGTCTGTGGAAAAAACACGCAGAATAGCTAATCATCTGTCTTTGTTTTCTCTTTACAAGTCTTCACTGGAAGATCCAATAGCATCAGGAAGTTCAAGAGGTAAATCAGCTGCTCTCTGTAAGCTGCGCTGAGTAACCCATGGGGTGTTAGAGACCAGCTGGAAAGCTGGCTGGGTGGCATCAATACGGTGTGTGCGAAGGTTGGTGCTAAGAGTTAAGCTATTCCACCAGGAAGAAAAGGCAGTCAGAGGGCCTGAAATCGTGATGATCATCTTGTTAGGAGGGAAGCAGCAACACAGTTTAATGAGGGAAAGAGGCACCTTTCTGATTTAACTGTAGTGTAACCACACTAAGTGTAATTTTATCTCAATTTTTTTTCCTTCCTGTGATTTTTATAAATATATGTACCTGTGCTGTCTGTTTTGGACACTTTTGCATTTTTTAATCTTAACCTTAATTGTTATGTAAGTTAAATGGATAAGACGAGGCATTTCTCATTTGGTATGACAAATCTATAAACTAGCTCCTGGGTTTAAGCAGCTTATCAAGAGCCCCAGCTCCCCAGCACATCCAAAGTGTGTACATCCTGCTGCATCCCAAGGGTAACAGCAGCGGGGTCCCATTCGGGCTGCACAGGCCAGATCAGGTGCTAGTACCCTGGGGCTAGGGGGAGGAGAAGTATTGTCCAGTGACTGCTGGTGATGCTGAAGACTCTCTTGTGTGCAGGAAGATTCTGGGCTACGTGTGCAAAGCCCCAGGCTTGCAGGTAGTGTTGCACAGTTGGATGCCTGATTACTACCAAAAATCTCCCTGTGCCCTGAGTTGCATCACTAGATGACAGCATTACTCTGAACAGGTGAGCTGTTAGTACTACACAGGAGCTGGCTGTTTTTAATAATATGAAGAAAACAAATGAAAACCAAGTTTGCTAATATGCTGTGGAGCAGAAGTAGGGAGAGAATCTTGATTATTGCAATGTAGCCTGCAGCTGGGGAGGCCCTGGGAAGGAAGCACGTGTCCTGATGTAGTGCTTCTGCTGGGCTTGTGGTTCACTTCCATCCTTGAAGTTCAGCCTATGGGTTTCATTTAAACTATTTGTATTAAAAAATATCAATATCAAATGAACATCATTCAGTCTCCTATAAGGTATCACAGAGCACCATATGCACATCTCCTCGTGCACCTTGTTTTCCCTTTTAATCAAGTAAAAAACCACATGACCCTTTCTCCTTTTGGAGAAGGAGGCTCTGTGGAGCTTTAAAGGCACACTATAGGGAACAGCCCACTATAGGGAATGCTGGGAATTTCTATAGCTTGTTTATGAAAATCAGAAGTGGCTCAGTTAACTCCACTCACTTCAATATCATGACCTGCTGTGACAGAAAATGTGCTGCTCTGTAAGAGAGGAGAGCATGGAAGGAGCGTTGGTTGTCCCGGCCTGGCCGGTGGGGAGCCAGGCAAGGGCATTCTCTCGGGATATGTGAATGGCCATTAAATTATAACCTCGAGCAGCCACAAGAGGCCAGAAATGTTGAAATAGCATGACCGGAGCTTGGAAAGAAAAGCAAAGTCACAAAACTGTCTGAAAAAGTTGCTAAGGCTTAAGAAGTGCAAGTGCAAGAGGAGGAAGTGCCAAACATCTTAGGTCAGGGATCTTGATTTTGGTGCGGCTGCCAGCGTACACACACCTGCATACACCTTGCTTTTCCTCTCAGCCAGAGGCTTTAGATCACTGCCTTCTGCATGGCTAACAAAAGCTGTCTTGTTTTGAAAAGGCCACCCTGGGTCACCACACGTCGGCAGGTTGCGTAGCTCCCCAGGGGGAAAACACCTCTGAAAAGCCTTCAGGGGCTGCTGGATCCCCTGTAAGGGGAGGAGCAGTAGGTCACGGCAGACCGTACAAGGGCGCAAGGCAAGGATCCTGCGGTCTGAGACACGCGTCAGCTCTGGCAGGGCTTGGCACATATCAACAGCATGATCCAATACCTCATATGAACAGACTTGTTTTCTTTAACTCATAGACTAATTTGAAAAATGGCCAGTAAGTCCAGAGATTTATATTTATTTTTATTTTGGCATAAAAAGCTTATGCATAGTTTTGTGTTTAATACATATTTTAAATAACTGTGATAATGGAGTACTACCCTTTTTATTGAGTCTAACCTGAAAAGAATCAAAGAATTTACAATGAAAAGAAATTAGAGAGACATTCAGTTGTGATGTTTCTTTTTAAAGCATCAACAAAGTAAAGAGGCTGTTTTCTAATGAAGCTCTTTATATGTGCCTCTGAATTCGTGAGTGCTGAAACAATTCTGTTAGCTCATAGATTAGGTTAGAATTGTAAAAATGAAATAAAATGCCATCTAGGTAAATGATCCACTACCACAGGTGTTGAAAAACAATCCTGAGTAGAAATGGTAGGCACCAAATAATTAAATTATGATGACAGATGATAGTTTAATAAGGTGATCCTTATGAGACTCCTCAGTAGGCTTGCAATCTTGAGCACTTTTAACAGCATTGGCTGGCACTGTTCTGCGAGAGGCAGCGTAGAGGGTTTGAAATGAGATTTCTGCCTGATTACTGCCAGTTTTCCAGGGAGAGCTGCATCACTTTTTTGCTGTATAAAGCTGTTGTCTGTCTGTACATATTAGGCAGGTTCTTCACATCATGTAGCTTTACTGGGTTTTAAATTTATATTTTATTTTGAAGGATCAGAAAACAACTTGCTTTTTCTCTCCTTTATATTCAGATTTCCAATAGATTAAATGGCCAGTGCCTAACAATTAGGAAACGGTTCTGTAAGTACTGAGCACTTTCAGATCTGATTCTTGGTGTCTCTGAAAGGGGCAGATTGATAGCCACTGACTGATTTAAAAACAAACAAAAAAGCAGTGAAATCAGAGGAAAATATCCTCAGAACTACTGAGTTCTTACACTGTATGATCAGCAAACCTTTACTCTGAACTAGGTGATCTTGCGTTGAATCAGGAGGAGAATGTAGTTGTTGGCCTTTCAGTGGGCAGGAGTATTTTCTCTCCCAAAGAGACTTTTGCGCTGCGGTTTCAGTGCAAGAGAAACTGGGTGCTGAGTACCAATCCATTTGCTAGCAGCACTGAAGAAGCGCCAGATAGCAGCAGTTGTTAGATATTTGATATGCAGGCCAATGCATATGATTAGGTTAGAGGTGGAAGGTGCCCCGGTGTCAATGTGCCATTGACACTCACTCGAGTGTTGCTGGTTTTTCATAAGGCTGTACATGGAGCACAGGTGGCAGGGCCAAAGGGGGAAATGTGGTCTCACAAGCAGCCCTGACCTTGGAAAGATTTTTTTTTTTTTTTGGGGGGGGGGGGGAAGGAAGCCAGGATTTTCCCAGACAGCTGTTTATTTGGGGTCTCTCCTTCTGCCTGTTCATAGAGTAGCAATGTGTTCAGACAGAAGCTGGTTTGCCAAAGCAACAGAGCAGAGGTGGCAGCGGGATGAGTTTGGAGGGGGCAGGGAGGTCAGTCTGCTTACATCAGGCCAGCACAGTTGCTGCCCTTGTAGCATCGCAGTAAATAGATCTCTCGCTAAAGAGCCAGTTCAGTTTCAGAAGCACCTTGTTACCCATCAGAACAGAAACCAAGAAAGGACCGCTCAGAGCAGAGGCAGTTTTACTTCCATAAATTAAACATAAAGGTGGTTTGAGGTTCCTAGCTGCTCTCCCATCCAGTCTGTGGAAGATGAGAATGAGTTAGAGACATCACAGAAAATGTAAGTCATGGTAGAATATGGCTTCTCTGCTGAGCTTGGCTTTTACAGAAGAGTTTACTTAGATTGTCGTACTGCCTCTCCTGATCTGAATTCAGTAGGTGAAAGTATACAATCTCAAACATAAAGGTAAATGTTGCAACCTCTGAAAAGCCTCTCTATTAGATGACAGAATAATTATTACTGATTTTCATGAGCTATATTGATTTCAGTGTAGAACTTATTAGTTGGTATCTCTAACACACTATAGTGTTAAAATTCATCAATACAGGTCTCATAAATGCCAATATGTAACAGCAGGTGCTGCTGTAATTTAGTGAATCATTATAATTTCTATTTAGTAAATCAGTTGCCATCACTGTTAATGTTTAATTTGTGAGTTAATGCATCACCTAGCAGTATAAGAGGAATGAGGATGCAAACAAATTTCCAGTAAATGATATAAATACCTTGACTCCTGTTCTTCAATGCATCCCATATGTTAGCTGTTGATAACTATAAGTTTCTATAAATATAGYATTGTACTCTGACCTTTAAAAGGATGGGATGTAAAATTGAGAAATTTTACCATGATAAATATATTCTGAAAGAAAAAAAGCAAAAAGGATCTGGATTTAGAAGCAAGCAAGGGAAAAGGTTATTAGAGAAAACTGTGCTTTTCTTAATATGATTGTGCACCAAAATGAGTTCTTAGGACTAGATGCAGGTTAAACTGGAAATCCTGTTCATGAATGTGTATTGGGATGTGCAGGGATATTTTTCCTGACTTCAGTCGAAATGTCAAGTCTTGATTTACGTATATTTGGATGAGATTTCAAGAGCTTCTGAGCATATGACAATGTCACAGTCTAGAGGTAGGATTGCAAGCCCTGTAGAGATACCTGAACTGGCATTTATCTACTGAGCTCAAGTGACATGGCTTCATACCTATAACACCCATGGCTTCATACCTATAACACCCGTGGCTTCATACGCCACTCCACAAGGGTCTTGGCTGGTTTGCATAGCCTGTTCTTCTCTGATGGGGCGATTGCTGCTGCCCAAGCTAAGTTGCAGCTAACTCAGGCACCTTTACGTGATCTGCAGTCACACTTGGGAGCCCAAGTCCCATCTGTAAACTTAACTGCTTAGGTGAACCCACTGACTTCTGATACAGCTGAATGTTGTTCTCCAGTGTCTACCTGAAGCACCTGAGAAAATTTTTGCTTATACTTTCCTACATGCTTGTGCACTTTTGAAAATCCTCTGTTTAAGTGCTTGGTCATGGAACCCAAAGTTAAGCTGGTATTTGGGAAAGACAGTTATTGCCTCATGACATTGATTTAGGAAAAAAGGTAAAAGGAATCTGTCAAGAGTTAATGAGTAATTAAAACTTAGCCAGTTGAACAATGGTCTGACATGAAGGTCTGACATGAATTCCCTTCTCCCAACCTTTGTTTTTCCTTGGTCCATGATATTCAGCTCTGTTTTTAAGGAACTGTGGTAGCTCAGCAGAAAGCCCTGGTGCAGACTCCCTGGTCCTACCCACCACAAGTCTCAGCACATGGTGGTGCCCAAATGACTGGCCAGGTTCTGTCCAAGTACAAACTATGGCCAGAGGTGCAGCAGTCATGTGAGTGTGCATAATCTGCCTTGTCACATGATCCAACTTATCACATGGCCCCTCCAAACAGATAGTGTGTACATGTGACAGCACTGACGCCATGTCCCAGAGGCGCTCAGGAAGGAGGGGAGAGACCTCATCAGTCCAAGGAAATTGTTGTGGCAAATTGTGCCCGTATTGTAACCACACTTGTCCAAAAGTGTTCATGTCTTTACATGCCCAGTTTAACTCTGATAATGATAACTGCACTGATAGCCCTACTTCAGATGGGCTAGTGAAATTTTTAAGCCTGCAACAATATAATCTGTCTTGAAGCATGATTTAAGGTGTTTTTGCCAACTCTCAGTAATAAGGCTCTTGGTATGGCCAGTATCAGTGAACCTAAATGAGCGTGCAACAGTCACAAAACGCTGAAAGTGAGAAAATGCAGATATGCCAAAAGGCTTTTGAAAAACACTGTCTCAAGTGATCATGGCTTTGCTGGAAAACCCAGCGTGATTCTTACTTCTGTGGTTAAACACTTTGAGTGTTTTCTCTGAAGTTTTTGATTATTGAAAGGTCGGAGATTTTGAAGACACCGAGGTGAATGGGAAAACCCCCATTACAACAGA
Source organism: Apteryx rowi (assembly GCF_003343035.1). Taxonomy (NCBI): domain Eukaryota; kingdom Metazoa; phylum Chordata; class Aves; order Apterygiformes; family Apterygidae; genus Apteryx; species Apteryx rowi. The sequence goes on from NW_020450772.1 coordinate 1,224,069, forward strand.
AGTATTTCTGTCTAGTCCAGGGGTCATAATTATAGACATGTGACCTGTGTCAAGAAAAAAGGATAGCCTCTGCTTCTGTGAAAGATGAAATAGTGAAAATCTGTCCTTTACAGTGAGCAGAAATAATGGTCACCTGCGCAGTAATCAATCTTTCCTCATGGGTCCTAGCTGTTGTGCTTGCCCACCATGGGCAGTGTCTGCCTGAGGTTTACTCCTCTGGTAAATTCGGCTGAACTGGTTTTCTCAGCACAGGGCTCCAACTTCTGTTTTCTTTGGGGCTGTGTGTGTTGGGTTGGGTTTTTTGGTTTTTTTTTGGGGGGGGGGGTTGGAGAGGAGTTCATAACACAAGGCTAGCACAGAAAGAAGCATTATTTTAACAATGTTCTGCCAAATATATTTATGAAGTCACTGCAGGGAGTCAAATTGTCTAACAAAGATTAAGTCACTGAAGAAGGAACAAAAATTCAGTTTTTAGAGAGAGGTCAAGGGCTGCCAGAGCTTGTCCTCAGGTCCAAAACATCCATCTCATTATTAGTATCAATATTTCTGTATTTAAAAAGCTCTGAGGTTTAAACAAACCACTTTGCTAGTGTCTGCCTAGCTTGAGAGCGTTCCATGCAGCGGTGCGTGTCCTCTTACTGTACATACATGTGTACCTGTTACTGTAATTGCTGTCATCCTAAACTCTCTTCCCCACCACCCGAGAAAAACCTGCCCAGAGTTTGTTCCTTTTCTTCCAAGTGCGATAAACAGGAAAGTAATTCAGAGTATCTAGACTTTTTTTTCCTAGTTATTGCAAGTAACATCAACTCAAGTCAAGGGAGCTTGCTTGTGGTCTTCTTGCTGCTATTAGGTTTTTTTCTTGGATGTACAAGAAAAAGCATATTTGCTAGAATATCTTGCTCTTGAGCACACATCAAATTTGCATTTATCTAGTTGGTTGCAACTAAAGGTGAAAAATGTCTCAGCCTATTTGTTCTTAATGTCATGCTACACAAGATATTAACAGCATCTCTTAGAGTAAATGTTCACTAAGGAAATGCAACCCTTCTGCGATTAGCCTTCGATTCTTGTTGTCTGCGTAATTCTTTCTCCAGACCAAACCCCCCTATGCAAAGGAAAGGATATTTCAGAAACCAGCCCCAGCACCAGGTCTGTGTATGTGCTCTCCTGTTTGGATTGAGATCTCCAAGGTAAAAGCATCTTTGTTCTGCTCAGGGAGGGGCCTCCATATATACACCTAGTAAGGCTCCAGCAAGTGGGTGGGAACAACTTGGGGTTCACTCCAGTGAAGTCCACTTACCTTTCTGTCCTTTCTGTTTCTCTATCCCTCCCGAAGAACTATTGCAGAGAAAATTAATAAAGTACTTCTGTCACTTTGCAAGTGAGCTGTTTGTGATGCTTAATATCATAACAGCTTGCTAAAATTAAACAGTACTAAATTGGAATTAAAAATAATTTCACTAAGATGGTTAAGATCTTATTACTGAGGAGTCCAACAAATGCTGAATTGTCTTATCCTGATTGATTCAGTTCAAAATAGTCTGTTTCTGCTATGGCTTTTGATATTGATGTAGCTTTTGGTAATCTTGCTCATATAAGTACGTGAAACTCAGTGGGTGGTGGGGGAACTCTCTCCCTTTTCTTGCTTGCTGCTTCTTCTGCCTTTAAGGTAAAATTTGCAACATAGTATATGGAAAAGCTAGTGCCAGTGACATGTTTTATACCACTATCCAATCTGGTTAAAATTTTAATATAAGCATCACATTAGCAAGTGTTCTATCTCCCTGAAATATCTTAGTTCTTTATATGTAGCTCCTTAAAGCTCTCATGACAATTCAAATATGCATTATTTTTTCCTTTCCCCCATCGTTTCCTCCTTCTGCCATCCCCATCAGCTTGGCAACATTTCCTTGGCCCTTTGGTGGCTGAACTTTCTCTCGTGGTACTAAATGATTACAGCTCAGTCTGTTTTCTTCTTATCCACGGGAGGCAGGAAGAAACATCACATATCATGACTAAATGACATTTAGCACATCGAGTATAATCAGTTTCAGCTCTTTTTAAGCAGGCACCAGTAGATTTAAGAAGTCAACACAGTAGGAAGTGTCTTACCCACAACAGTCTGCCTACAGAAATGGTGAGTTGGGCTTTATTTAATCTGTATCTCCTTTAAAGTGACAGTGTTAGTAAATGGGATGCTAGTTTGCATCTCTGTTTCTGGAAAGCTTCCTATTGGTTCTGCTCTGTGGCACTGCAGGTCTGTGTAGCTGGTACTGCAGGGGTAATGCTATTACCGGCAACTCACAAATCTCAAAGGCAATACTGTGGGCTGTGCTTTCAGGAGACCCTTAACAATTCCTCGCTCACCCGGGAGGCACCAATCAATACCTGACTCTCTATTTCTGGTGTCATCTGCACAGGATATTGGCAGCATCTCTTACAGCAGGTGCTCATTAAGAAAACACAAACTCTCCCTGCTCAGACCACCATTCAGCCAGCATTTTGTGGTCTGCATAATTCCTTGTGTTTAACATTTTTCACGAGAGCAAATGAGATTGTAGAATCAGTGAAATGGGCTTGTGTAAATTCACCCAAGAGACTTGGCTGTCAGCTAACCCCAGCTCATATGATCAAGCAATGTTTATGATTTATTGTCCACATAACACTTACGTGTATGTGCCCCTTTTCAGAAGTAAAATGTACAGCAGAAAATGAAATTAAGCTCTTTTCTGAAGGTACAACATGGGGAAGTACAAGATTATGGATGAGGATGGATTAGGAGGGGTCTGAGAGGTGGTTTAGAGGAGGAAAGGAAGATAACGGGGTCAAAATTGCATTGTGTATCATAACTTTTGCAGCAGTCTTGTCTCCAAACATGTCAGGTCACATGCTGTTCTGAATTATACTGGTTTCAGACAACAGAGAACTATTTATGAGCTTTTACAATGCCAAATCATGAAGTTAGAGAATTAGAACAATTAAAGAAGTGGGAAAGGGACATTTTCAAGCCAAGTTTTGAATTGCAGAGGAGTACAGGAAGATGTTTCCATGTGACAGACAGCAAATGCAAACAAGGGCTCACTACTGGCAGTAATGTGAGAGAGCAAGGGGTACAAGAGAAAGCAGAAACAATGAGAGGCAGAAAAAGAGGTATTTCCTTCAGTAGGCATCACTGTAGCCCTTACAACGTGTACGTTACGATGTACATTACAAAATGTACAGTAACATTTTTCATGACTTGCATGTTGCTTTCCATGACAATTCCTTTGGGAGTGGGCACATCTCTGTGGGTCTGTATGCTTAGTGTTGGAATAAAGAAATACAAACTTCAGAAGGCAGACATGAACTCTGCTTTATCTGGACTCTCCTTCAAATAGCTGCCATGCTTCTAGTCTTGTCTAAAGTCCGGATGAAGTAGTAGATTGCAGTCAATTTAGAAGGGTGATCAGAATGATCAATGATTAACATGTTTAAATTTAATTTTGTGGATAGTGCATGATTTCACAAGTCACTCTGAATGCCCTTCTGTGGAGCATATGTGAGGACTAAGATCTTTTTCAGAAATCCACAGAATTCAAAATCAGAAGATGCCATTAGCACATTTAGCCAGGTCCTTGTATGAATTCTTGCTTGTGGTTTTTGCAGCTGCTCCCTTACTGAGCCAAGCAATTTGGGTTTGACTGAAACACGTCTTGCAGGTTAGGCTACACGCTTGATGTGGAAACGTTAAGAGATGGGGAATATACCACTTCCCTGGACATACTGCCGTAAGGCTTGTTCATATTCATGTTGAGTGCTTACACCTAGCTTTTTATTTGAATTCTTCCATTTTCAGTCTCCCACCATCAGTAACAAGTTTCCCTGCTAGATGAAGAGTCCTTTATTATCCTTAATTTCTCCCCAGTAAGATAACACTCCACTCAAATCAAGTAAGCTGACAAATTTCTTCTTGTAAACAAAACAGATTATTGTAAGAGGTTTTCTGTAATGCGTTTTCCCTGGCTCTTTCTAAAGCTTCTCTGATTTTTTAATTCTCTTATAAAGGGGGCCACCAGCACTAAATGTACTGGGTTCCACTGTTAGACTTATCAAAAGCATATGGATAAAATCAGTGCCATCCTCACTATTTCCGTTTCCATGTTCAAAGGTTGCCTTAGCCTTGCCACCGCAGTGTCGTACTTGCAGCTCAGACTGACCTGGTTGTCCAGTGGCTGCTAAAGTCTTCTGAGAGCCCCTGCTTTCTGGGTCACATCCTCAGTGTGTATTGTGGCCTTTATCAGTTGTTTTTTGATGTATAACTTCGCATTTGGATCATTTGGACACTAAAACGTTTTCTTTGAATGATATGGATGATCTGGATTTCTCAGTATGACTGCTCCTTTCTTTTTCACTTACCTGCATACCCACAAATTTTAGTAGCAGTAATAACTTATTTGCATCTGATTCATGGATGAAAGTGTTGAAAAAGTATAGGGAGACTAGTACCAGTTCCTCAGGGAACCCCATTAGAAACGTCTTATAATGATTCTCCCTTTGGCAAGCTAACTTTTTAATTCTTTCATTTGACTAGTAATTAACCTTTTTTTTTCTTTTTTTCCCCAGAGCATTATGCTGAACAAAATCAAACACCATATCAACATTTAAGTGTGTTCCAACAATGAAGTAATCATTACCAATCAAACTTACGTTCTTTCTATGGAGTGAAACCAGGGGTTTTCCTGTGTGTGTTTGCTTGCTTTTTTGGCAAGACCTATTTTCCATAGGACTGTATTAGCTGATGTTAATTGTACTCATATACTCTAAAACTTTATCAGATGTATCACTTACAATCTTGTAGGCTGTTTGCAGTGTGAGAGTAACACTTGTCCTCATGAAAATGGTCTAATTCAGTTTGTAAAAGCTGACCCCATGATGTGCTGGTAAAAAGGGAATGTTACTTAGGTTATTATTGTCAAAGCAAGTCTTTATTCTTATATGAAAACAAGGATATTTCATCTTATCTGCCCTTATCATAGGAAGCAAGAGATCCCTTACTGAAACTCAGTGTGGACTTTCTCAGTTTCTTTCTCTCATCATTTCTTATTTCTTCTTTAGTTGCTATAACTGTATTGATATCATCTGTTATTCTATATTATCTTTTTTGTGAGTTGCATAAAAGTAGAAACAAAATATAAAAACAGCAAAAAACAATCTGTGAAGCATACCTTGAGCAATTAAATATTTTCAAACATATTTTACACACTTTATAATACCGGTCACGGATTCATGGTTAGCTGCTCCTCTGTCTGCATCTTCCCTCCTCCCTGTGTGTTGTCTGTGCCTGAGCCAGATGAAGTGTGTAATTCTGCCATTCTTAGATGTTGCCTTTGAAGGGTTTTTTTTGTCTCAGCCATGCCATCCTGTACATGTAACTGAGTTTTGGGAAACCAGCAGACCATATAGTGACCAGGCAGCCTTTTTAAAACCCAAGTGATGTTTGTTTTCCTAGTAAACAAGACATGCAGAGAAAAGGGGTTTTGAAAGGGCAGTCTACATTTGTGACTCCCTGTTTATTCCTGCCCCATCCCTCCCTTTCCATTATGTCAGCATAGCTCTGTGTGGGGACATCTGATGAAGTTTGAAGAACTGATCCAGAGTGAAAACATTTAAGTTAAAGCGTGCGAGTTCTCCAATCCTATTTATCATAATGCCACACAAACACATGTGCTGGCACAAGTGGGGATCCTCTGTGTGGGATCAGAAAGAAGCGAGGGGCAGGGGACAGAGGAGGCAGAGACTAGCATTGCCACCAGGAGCTGTGCTTACAAAACTGTGCTCCTTACTCGGGAGACTTACGCCTCTGGAACTAGGCAAACAGAGTATTCAGAATTTACGGCGGAGGCCGTCTAGGTCCACCACATTGTCTTAAGCGTGAGCAGTGTTTAAGGACTCCACCGCTGCTCTGGTTTCCCTTGCTGTTTCTGGGCTTCCACTGTCCTGATGATGGGCAAAACCTGTATTGATCTAGGCCTCTCGTTCATTGCTATAGCTGAATGTCTGCACAAGTGCCTTTGTTGCCCTGGTTTGGGGTGTGGGTTTCACTGCTGTATATTGAGTAACAGTATAAAACTGTAGATAGTGGTTTCAACATATCTTAAGGGACCTTCTGTATACAGTCTCTGAAGTGCATTTTCCTTTATTTACTAATCAATACATATTTCTTTGGCTCACTGTTTGCACTATAACCACTCCTAGCCCTAAGTGGTCAGGGATCGCTAACCTTTAGGTCATGCTGTGTGGCTCAGCTGTATGCCCAAGCGGCTAAAAAAACCTAGAACCTGGTAGATGTGATTTCAGTGGCAGTAACAATAGAAATTACGCTTATTATGTTGATTTGGGATTTTTTTTCTGAAAATGTTGGCCACTGCTTGTTTTGAATTTACCGTGATAAGCTGTTTCATGTATCTTGCCAGGAGAAGAAAGGTGTGTAAAACAACTCGCTACTTCTGTGTTAGGGCTGCAGCACTGGGAGCAACATTGATGGAAAGGAAGTAATAGTACTATAGTTGCTTGTGAGCTTCCACTCCTTCCCAGCTCCTAGCCTCGCATCTTCTGTTTTGGCCAATGCCCAGTAAAATTATCTCCCTCAGGGAAGAGGCACGTGTACTTTATCTTTGTGCCACATCCAGGGTTTAGCACTTTCGTGTTTCAGAAACTTACTGTAGTATGCATACAATTTTAAAGCTCAAGAAATCTAAAAACAGGTAGCTCAACCTTCAGTGCTTGATCCAGTTGCTTTTCCATGAGCAGTGTTCACTCATAGGATTTCCATGTGGAATGTCCTCAAAACATTGCCAAGAGACTTACCAGCTTATAGCCACATGTGAAATCCCTCATTCTTCGCTTCCAGGCAGTAAGGGCGTATTCTCACCGCCTGCCTGAGGAAAGCAGTCTCCCTAGACACCCTATGTATGCAATGAGTGGAGGGAGAAGCTCTATTCCAGAAAGTAATTCAGAGCACCTAAGTTAGGTACTTGCTCTGAGTTACCTTCTGGAGAAGCCTTCAGAGCTACGCAAGGAGCCAAAGAAAACTGATCTCTTAAGGTCCTCTTGGTACATCCCTAACCCTATAGCAGTGTACGTATTTCATGGTGCAAGTACTGCCTATTGTAAGGCTTAGCTATCCATAAGTCATAAGAACTGTTATTTACTTAGTAAAGCGTAACTTCAGGAGGTTGCAGAGTGAGGTCCCAGATGTGACTGTAGAACTCCAGAGCCGATTCGTTGCAGGTGGTTAACAGGATAGGTTGCCTGAGCAAAGCAGGTGGTTTTCACCCACCTCTTTCTAATATTAGGCAAAGACAGGATGGTCTTTGCAAATCAGAAACAAATCTTTTATAAAAATTAAATATAAATAACAGTACTCTTTGCTCCTAGACATTAGGGACTAATTTGAAAGGGAAAAGTGGAAACTGGTTAAAAAAAAAGGGGGGGGGAAGCAATCAATGTTTGATCTTTTATTAAATATTTTGTCATTTGTGCCAGAGAAACAGCTGGTAATTTTTCAGGTAGGAATTTGCCGCTGTGCGGAGAAAAACAGGTTTGACTGTGAAACAGTATGTACAGGAAAAATGTGATGGGAGGAATATCCATGCTGGAAGCCATGTCCAGCGGTGAAATTTGATCCTCAGTCTAGTATGATTAACAAAGCACTTTATTTTTCGTGTGTGTATATGTAATTATTTTGTGTGGTTCTCTTCAAAAGCCTCATTTGTGTTTCCAAATGGGATAGAGTGTAATTACGTGCAAAAGGGTGGAAATGACCTCTGATTGCACCAGTTTTATACTCTGGCACAGCAGAGAGTAACCTGTTAATATGGTGTATTTCACATCTCATTGCTGACCATATTAAAGTTTTTATACTCTCTAATTCCTTAGTAAATATTAATGTACAGTATTTGCTATTATCTGTCTATTTCATTTACTTCACCCATTTTTCTCCTTGTAATTCATCTGCTTTCCTTTATCCTATGGTGATTATAATCAAAGCCAAATCCAGTTGTTTTAATGATCAGTTTTTATTAGTCCTCCAGGCAAACTGCACTGCAGAGATATGTCATTTGAGCCCAATATTAGTATGCCTCTACAGAAATGATTAATTTAACCTTTTTGCATATTGCAAGAATTAAAAACATAATAAATCATCAGAGGTTTATTATACTAAGTGATGTATGTAATCTACTAGCCATTTTGTTTGCTTTAGTTGTACAGCACTTGTCAAGATTTCTTAAAAATCATTATTTATGGTCCTGATCCAAAGGCTACTAAAGCTGATGCATAAGTTGCTATGGTAGTTTCATAGCTGACTGGTCTCAGCTGCTCCCATATGAGACTCATGATAAAGAAAAAGTATGAAGTTAAACCCAGAATTCCCACAGACTTCAGTGAGGCCAAGATTTCAGCAGATAAGTTTGGATTTTCTTAATGACACTTTGATAGGCTTTTTAATAAATAAATATACAAGACCCACTATTTGAATAATACTACATACATTAGGAGCTACTTGTTTCTCAAATCACAGTTGTGAAGCTGTGGGCAAAACGACTGGGACTAATGGCAGTAAGGTTGTCACTTCTGTCATCGCAAAACATGGGAGCTGTAGTCATGGATCATGGCACCGAACAAACACTGAGTGGAAAAACTAGTCCCTTCCCCAAAAAGCAAGTCTGCTCAACCGTAGTAACTATGCTCCCAGCAAACAGTGTTGGCAGAAAGAGTTGCGGAGAGTGAAGGCTCGTGTGTTGCAGCAGTGCACTTGGCAGTACCCATATCCTTGTTTACAAGGAAATATGGGGCACAGCTATCCTCCGGGCAAGAGGCAGGCCTCCTGAGCCAGCAGCTTTGTTCTCAAGGACTTAGTTCTGCAAACAGACGGGTCATTCAATTAATAAATTCAGTGGGTAGATTTAATAATTATGTTGCATCTCACTCAAATACAGAATCATTCCCTGAGTCACAGAAATGGTTAAAGGAGCCAATGGAGGACTCGGTCACCATCCCTTCAGTGAATACGGCATGGTGAACGTGGCCGGGAGGTAGAATTCCTGGCAGGTAAAAGAGCAGGAGTGATGATAATGTTTTGGTACTCTTATCCCAACTAGGACAAACAAAACATTTTAATTGGTTTACAGTTCCAAAATATTTCACAAACACCAGACGGTGGAAACATTTCAGTGCTTCTGAAAGGTCCCAAATCTGATTGCCAACAGAGATGCTTCAAGGATGGTGCTGCCTGGGTGTTAGGCAGCCTGGAGAGTCCAGGAAGTAGGACAGCTTGTTTGCTGGCACTAGCAGGGAACCAGACTGGCTGGCAGCAGGTCAGCAGCTCCTCTACCTACCTGATGGATTTCTGCAGAGGGTTTCAGTGCAATCTACAGTCTTGAACTGGCTTTCTCTTATTAAGAAAAAGCTTTTTATTCAACGATTTTTGACAAGACCCTTCTCTTCTTTGCTCACTGCTGCTAACTGCCACAAACTCTGGCTTGTCACAGGTGAACGAGCCTCCCTACGGGATGGGAATTCAGCCCCTGCCTGACCATGGATTTTTAGAGCTATGGCTGATCTTTAAGGTTCATTCATGAAAGGGGGTGTAATGAGCAGGCAGAGTGCTTTACTGGGTCAGCTGATGGTATGTGATGGAGCATAGGTAGGTGAGGAGAACAGGAGGGATTAGGAAAACCCCAGAGCAGTCAAAGGAAACATCTTGTGCTCTCTGCTAATTTGCAATCTAGGGAAGATGTGCAAAAGAGACCTCAGCTTTTGGCAAGCTGAAGGGAACAAATGAATGGATCTGGGAATTATTTCTTGCTAGCAGCCTCCAGGGAGGTGCCAGGGACCCATGAGAGATGTCCCTGTGGGTCAGTGCAGGTCCTGTCAGCTTCGCTGTTTTACCAACTGGTGAGTGCGGGGGGGGGAAGCCCTGGACCACTGGTCATTTGGAAGTCATCAAAAATGAGCTTCTAGGAACTTTGTAAATCCTGAGGAAGGACAAGGAGGCTTTGTAAGGCATCTGATGTGAGAGGGGTCTGCCTTGCAGTCCCCCTGCTGGGTTAGGCTGCTTTGCCCTGTCACATGCCCCCAGCATTTTGGGGAGAAGCAGAAGGGGTGTGGAAGTGTGCTGTGCTACTTTCACTTCAGGGAGGGAGGAGAAGGACCCGGCTCCAAGGATATCTCCTGTTGCCTTTCTGAAGAAAAAAATCTGTTCTCCTCCCTTTCTCTACCCTTTTTTTTTTTCTTTGTGAAAATTGCCAAGAACCCTCTCTTCTGTAGGCCTGAAAGGGTGTTGGGAAAATCTGAAGTTATGCCCTTTCAAGTCTGAGAGGAGCAGCCAGAAGGAGCGAGAGGAGCTCTAAGCCATCAGGGCTGCAGCAGGAGCAAAGCCCTGCTGCGACCCAGGGATCAGGTGGGACTCGGACAAGCAGAGCTACAGACCTGCCGTTCAGCGGGATGCATAAAGGAGCGCTCAGGGAAGCACAGCATGGGAGCAGGCATGTATAGCAATATATGTAGCATTATACACCTGTAAACTCATGCAAATTAAAGATTTACTGGGGTGGGGTTGTACCAGGAACTTGAAGGGAATGGGTTTTGAAGAGGCAACATGAGCGAGAAGCAGCATACGTGACTGAGGTTTTTTGTTGACTCGGACAACTTTTATTGAATGCTGAGAGGCAGGGGAAATGAAAAATCAGAAGGCTGATCAAAAATTATCTGATTTTCTAGGCATGGTTTTCTTTTTAACTTTGGAAGCTGGCATGGATTTCACTTTGCAGTAGAGCATATCTTTTAAGGAAACATCTGTTCATAATTTTAAGGGGTCCAGCAATTCCTCCAGTGGTTCTTACCTTTGCTATTAAAAGCATGTGGGTTTTACCAGCCTGAATTTGTCTTGTTTCTTTTTCCACCTATGGGACTGTTATACCTCTGCTAGGCTGAAAAGCCTTCTCTTCTCAGTTTCCCTTTCCCCAAGTAAGTATTCACTTAGTGCTCAGACAATGCCTTAACCTTCTCTTTGACAAGCTAAATAAATTGAACTTCTTGAGACTGTCACTGTAAGATGTGTTTTCCCATCCTTTAATCAATCTCGCGGCTTATAGCCATATCTAATTCATCAAACTCCCTCTTGACGTGCAAACACCAGTGCTGAACTCTGGTGTATTTTGCTGGCAGTAGTATCAGCCTAAATGTAGCGATAACATAACTTATTCAGTTTTTCCCTGTTATATGCCCAGAGCACTTTAGTCCTTGTAGCCATAAAGTAACACTGCAAGCTGATATTGAGGTCGTAATCTTCTGGGATCCTCAAATCAGTGTTTCCCAGGACAGCCTGTGGCCTTTCTCCCTGCATGCATGCGACTTACTCTGTTTACCTGCTATCAAGCTTATCGGATGCTCCAACACAGCTTTTTTTCCAGTGTTTACTCTTCACTATTTATCATATAAATGATTCATGAAACAACTTTCATTTTGTACTAATCACAGGCTGAATGCAGACAATTAACAAACAGAGCAAGTCTAGGTTTACCAAGCGCTGCTGTGCATGTATCTCTTCTGATTATATCAGCAGAGATGGCTTTGTAGCACAAAAAGGCTTCACATTTTACTCAAAGAAGGAAGGCTTTGCTCTGTCAGCAGTTTCTAAAGGCTCGTTTTCTTTCTTCTGTGTGGTATTTTGTAGTTGTCCAGAAAAGGCCATGCACAGTAACAGAGAGAGCTGCCTGAATGATGTCTCTGTGTTATCAATGCCACATGTGCCATGGGAATTGCCAGCCATCTCCTTTTTCAAAATTCCCTCCCCRTGTTCTTGGCCATATAGTGAGGAAGGAAGAGGTTGGGTTTGTTTGTCTGGGGGCTTTTTTTTGCTGGTTTGTTTGTTTTTCTTTGTGGGAACATGGTTTGGGTAAGGAGGAGGGGGTTGGGGTTGGAGGGTCTAGGTTAAAAGGTAATTATTTTTGTAACAGAATTAAAACCTGAAACACATTGAACCGATTTCTAATACAAACAGGATCAGCATTAGCTTTTAAAGGATTGCTATTATCGTTTCAGGACTGCGATGTGATTTAAACTGTAATAGATATTGATTTCTATATTAGTGTTCTTGCTCCTTGTATTGCATTTCTGCTGCCATCTGCTAAAACAGGAATGGCATTTTTCACTTTATTGACTGAACAATGAGTTGGAATACTGTATTCCTGTACTCTGGATCACTTAAATGAGTGTAAGCTTATAGAGAAAAAGAAGATTTGGGACAATTCAGGTGCTACGAGACTTGCATTTTTAAAGTAACAGGTACCGATTATTAAATGTGTATAAAAAAAAAGAACTGTAAGGACTTTTGAGTGACTCGTGGGAAGGCAGAATTACTCTGGAGAGCATTCCATAGGGCACTGTTTGTTTAAAAAAAAGAAATAATTGCTACAGTGGCCTGTGCTGGTGATCTAGAACAGCACGTGTGAGATTTCCCAGCACAATCAGTACTGGCCTCACTGTGCTCCTGCAGAAAGCAGCAGTAATCTCGCCCACCCAGACAAACGCAGATACTGTGCCTGTGCTGGTAACCCTCCAGTCCTCCTCCCTGCTCCCGACCAGTAGCCTTCAGTGCAGATGGGCAATTCTCCATCTCCTCGTTGAGCCCAGCACAACCCAACTCACTCCTAGGCTTCCTCTCCAAGACCTCATCCTTTCCACTCTCCAGGCACGTCGTCTTCCTCAGTTTCGGCCTGTTGTCTCTTACCTTTGCTGAAAACATTGGAGTCACCTTCAAGATAGCTCATAAACCCAAGCTATGGTCTGCGTCAGTGCGCTGGGTGCTGACCATACCCCTTGGTGGGTGGTGAACCCATCCGTGCTGTGTCACCCCATGGAGGAAAAAGAAAAAGAAGAAGCCATCCCTGATAACAAATGTGCTGCTTATCTTTTTTCTGGCACAGACTGAAGCCCTTTGCTGACGTCTCAAGGCTGTTAGAAGAAGGACACCCTGTTTTCCCTGCCACCTCTTGGTCCAGAGCTCTGGGTGCGTGGGCTGGCTGCCGCCCTCTGCTCCCAGCGCCGGCTTTTCCCCGGGGCGCTCCCCATAGCGTTTGTAAAATGAGGTGCAGCGAGTTGCTCTATAAATGAGCTTTATTACAGAATACTACACAAAATTGGAATATTCTGAAATGAAGTTGCCTCTCAATTATGACTTTTCCCAGAAAACTGATTTAGCTTAATGATAGAGAATGGTAATGAGCACTACTTAATTAGCATAAATTAAGTTTAATGAGAACGAATTTAGCTAATGCCAAGTAGTTAAGAGGTGTTTAATAGAAGTGAAATTCTGAGAGTTGATCTTAAAATATGGCAGGTGCCAAATAAATTTTAAGGTCTGTGTTCTCCAGGGCAGTCAAGTGGCCTCTGTCAAGTATGCAGCCAAAGTTTGGTGGCCTTAATTCAGGGAGATCTGGCCCCAGATGGAGGCACCAAATTGTTCAAGTTCAGGAAACAGGCCTGTGGCAGGATTCCTTTTCTTTATTTTTTCTTTAGGTAAACATGGAAATTTATCCCAAATATCAACAGGGAACAGAGAACTGGAGAAATTAATTCTGAAATTAGTTCTAGAGAAAGTGTAGTCTTCCAAAAGTATCAATGTATTGGAATTGTGCATGGATAAAGCCAATGAATTTAAATAACACATATATTGTATACAAGAAATAAATTAGTATATTTTTTTACATCCACCAGAAAGAAAAGATTCTTTGTACTGCAATTCCTGTAAGTTCTAACATGTTTGGAAACATTAATGACAGGCCGCCCACCAGCACTACGTCTTGCCCTGTACTTCAGGTGTTATGTTGTAGGAAAGGAAGGGTCTCGCCGCGTCTGTAGYGGGAACGTGAATGTGAACATGAGTTCAGCGCCAAGGAGCACTGATCCAGGGCAGAAACATTTTATTATCTAATGAGCAACATAGAGCAACAGGATTACAAATAAGGAAAAGGGTTTTACCTAATTCATTATGGTTCTAGGTGGACTAAGTCTAAACTTTGGCCTTTTGCTATGATGTGCTTACCTAAACTGGTCTGATCTGTTCTGTTTGATCAGTGCAGCTTCAAGTTTCTTCGGCAGCTTCTTGCCTTTTTTTAATCTTTTTTTGTCCTGACTTAGGCCAAAAACATTACCTTATAAAGTCTGAACTTAGAATACCTTCCTCCAGGACTGCTGCTGGAGCCTCTTGGCATTACTGCACCCCCTCCAGCACCATCTGTATAAATCACCTGTTTGTCCTTTCCATTAGGAGCAGGTTTTTTGCTCCGTGTTTGTAGAGCACACAAGCTTAGTGCTGTTTTGGCCCAGGACTTGGCCTTCTAGCTATAGTTAAACATGAGTGTTGAGCTCTGTGTGGGTAGCACGTAACCTGCCTGTGTTTGCTGCGAAAGCTTCTAATTTACAGGCAAACAAATACGTTAGTAAATTCATCAGTGGATTTTTAAGCAATTAATGTGAGTCAAACACAAACTTAGTCCATGTAAGGCAGCTAAACTCTACATGTATTTTTGCACCTAGCTCTAGACGTAGTCAGCAAGTGAGGGCTGTCCTCTCGGCTGCTGCAGATTTCTTTTGAAATCAGAGTATGTTGTTTAAACAAACCAGACTCTGGCCCTGAACTTGGTGTTTGTCTGTGTCAGATGGGGAGTGAACTGAGGTGCCGTGGGGCTGGGGTGAACAACCAAATTTTGATCCTCTGTGTGTTGTGATATATCATAACCTAAGGAAGCGTCGCTCTCTAATCTCTCACCATAGAGCTCACAGTAAACAGCTCTGCTCCCCCTTCCCTTGGTATTATCTCTTCGGACACCTTGTATTAGGGCTAATGAAAAGGCTTAGAAAACAAGGGTTCCTGTTATATTCTGGTATAAATCCTGACAATCTTTAAGATATTTACATGACCAGTTGCTATAATAAAAAAAGGACCTCGTAGTCCTCCTCTGCATTGATTTCCCAACGTACGAGTCACGCGGGGAGGTACAAGCAACTGCGTTGCGCAGGCAGGGAACGGCTGCAGAGCAAATAGCTCGTTTCCCCGGGGACTTCTTCCGGGAAGTCTTCTGGGGCAGCAAATGGAAACTGCAGCCTGGTGTCCTGATCCGGCAGCCTCCCTTCCACGGACGGGGCATTGCCTGTGATATCACGGAGACTGGAAAGCAGAAGAAAGAGCAGAGTTGCTCTTGAAGCAATGGTAGCTGCTTCCGAAATACAATCTATGGTTAGGGGTGTTTATCATCCCACTCATAATGAAGCCATTACCCTGCAGTCACAGCTCTGAATCGCAGCTAATAGATTTTCATTTTGTTTTCTCAGTTAAGTCATATTTGATAAATGCAGAAATGTGTAGGGAGTGGCTTATCTCAAGTAGACAGTTTCTTTTTAAGTGAGTGCCTTGAACATGCTTTGCATGAGGATTTTTGGAAGGAAAAAAGGGATTCTGTAATAAATATTTACAGGTATTAGATGGTGAACCCAAAGTATCCACCTACTTAGTACAATTCTCTTTTTTTTTAGGGATCTAACTTGCAGCTGTTCATGATAAATATGCATTTCTGTGTGTGTGTATGTATATGTGTGGATATACATGTACTCATGCATTTGTGTGTCTGAATGCAAAAGGGGGGGAATTTTATAATATTGGGTATGTAATTTTTTAATGCTTTCTATGTTGCTTTAAAGACTGGCTTAAATGAATCTTATTAAAATTCTCTTATAGGAAACAAAAAAACTCTGTTACGTGCTTCTCTTCAGATAAATGCATAAGGATGTGATTTGTCTAATCTACTATTGTTTCCTTTTATTTTGAGTTTAAATGGTGAGGGTCAGTTTGCACATAGTCTGATAGTGGTCTGTGAAATGATAGTGGCAGTGTGTGATAGATCATTGCACTGGGTTGTCTGTTCCAGAATTACTCTGAAAGAGTTTTCAGCCCAAAGTATCTCACCTCCATTTCTCTGCAAAATATGTTAATTATTATTTTTCCCCACCTGGCTGGAAAAGTTCTAGCAGTGGTTAAGCCAGCTTTCTTGGAAATACTGAAGCTGAGCCAATTTTCCAAGACTGTGCTGGGGAACTTCACACTGGCATTTTGAACTTGGAGGCCAGAAAGTAAGCATGCTAATGTGGGGTTTAGGCCAGATTTTCAAAGGTGTTCCACAGCTGCAGATAGGAGGATTTTCAAGAGTACCCAAGCAAATTCCCAGTAGACCCCTTCCAGCAACTGAAGGAAATGAAATAATAAATAAAAAATCAGCCCCTTGGCATTTTAGAGAGCATTAATTTCAGATGTGCTGAGCACCATTTCTCTTTCATGGGAGTTAACTTGGCCTTCACATGAAATCCAGTCCAGCACAAAGACAGTGTGTGGCAGAAGCCATGAGCCTTCTTCACAGAGCCGAATGCCATTCCCAGCGAGGACTCCCGGCAGGTTTGCAAAATCAGGCCCTCTGGGTTTCTGTCCTGGCCCCATGCCCGATTCTGTGTGCGTAAGGCGATCCTCTAAACATCTTTAACTGCCTCGCTGCCCTTGGATCACAAGGCTGAAGAGCCACTGTCGCAGCCAGTGCTCTCTGACAACAGTTGCCTTATTGTTGGTGCCTCTTTCTCCTCCCTCTGTGGCCAGTCATCCCCCTTTCTTCCTTTCTCTATTTGCCTTCTGGGTCTCCTCCTCTCACTCCAGTGCTGCCCCTGTGCTTTCCCATGGTTTTCTTTTTCTTCTGCATCCGCCTCTTGTTTCTCCCCTGCAGTCAGCTCTCTGCCATGCTTGCTGTTGCTGGAGACGGGTTTGGAAAGCGTGTCTCTCCTTATCTAGGCGTCAGGCTTCCTGTACCGTCACTGACGCCCTGGATTTGTGCTCTCCATTCGTTTTTTCCCTTGCCCCTATTCTCAAGCCTTAGGCTGGACCTTGCAAGCCTCCTGCTTTCTATCTGTCCCCGCCACTTACTAACTGCTACCCACTGACAGTGTCCCCAGCTCTAGCTGTCTTCTCCAGCTAACCTTCACCCCAGCCCAACTCAGACACATAAAATAAAATTAGCCAGTGTCACATACTTCAATAAACAAGCCAGCCAGCAGTTCATGTAAACTGTAAGCTATGCACCTACAGTAATATGACCTCAGACCATTAAAATCACATACTTTGCATCTGTTTTAGGGTTTATATATAAATGTTGTACAGAGAGACTTTATTAGAGCTTAGTGAACCAAAAGCTGGTCTTGGATTTCTGTATGTTAGGAGTTATTCTGAATGTGCCACAGGGGTTAAGAAGAAGGAATTAGAAGTTTGAAACAATGTTTGTTGAAATTCCTGGTGAATTATATAAAGTCAGTCTGTTTATCAGAATACTGTCATCTTCATAAGACGAAATGATGGGAAAATATACTCAGCGAAGAATCCCATTTCAAGAAAAATGTGATGAATCTATTAAATCTTTCTTGCAAATGTTTTACCACAGTAAGACATATACAAGATAGACTTTTAGAGAACACCAATATGAGGACATTGCTAGGAACTTGATAGCTTTCACTTACCTGAAAGCTTCCACAGTAACTGAAGATTATTTCCCATTGCAGTGCTGTTAAATGGAAAAGGATGTATTTTAAATTCTAGTAAATGATAGGATATTATGGTGAGTGTTTTCAGCAGATTCTTTTTCAGCTGTGTTTATATTTCTGTAATTTTGATGATAAAAATAAGCAACAATGGCTCCACTGTCTAGGCCGTGTGGATTCTTCGCCTCAGAAATTGCTAGCACGGGCTTGCAAAACTGCACTGTTTCCCAAGGCAGCTTGTTGAGTCAGCTACTGCTTTTCTGCCAGATTTGTGACTGAACTCTGAACTACTGCCTTCTAGGTCGCTAGAGACCAACCAAGAGAGGTGATGTGTTACAGACGTTTTGTTGGCATGCCACATTTTAAAAAATATAGGCCCAATCCTGACAGATGCTGAGTATCTGCTAGTGCTGCTGAATGTAGGGCAATGCCTGTGAGGACAGGCTGCTTTGTTTCTCCCCCACATATCCCAGAGAGGATGTGTGAAAGCATCCGATGTACTGTGCATATGCCATTCAGCCGCTTTGAACATATGCTGTAGACTAGCCTAAGATTTTGGTGGTACCACAGTCCTGCTAGAACTACGGTATGTGTGCATGGGTGTCCAGGCTGATAGAATGGCAGAAAAACCTGCAAAATCTACAAGGGAAATATTTCCAACTGGAAAAAGTTGATGCACCTGGGAAAGGTCAGATGTGTGCTAGCTGTAACTGATGATTGCAGGGTTTTATCACCTCATAGATGACTGTGCTACTGAAAACATTTACTCGTTAATTGAAGAGAAAGCAGTTACAACCTCTGGGAAAGTGGAAGTAGGAAGCAATTGTGGATCACTTGGTATCTTTTCAGTAATGAGGAAGCGAAAGGTTGGCTCTCTGAGAAGAAAGCATGCTGCAATTCTAGGGATTGTATATTCTTATCTGAGAAAATCATAAAAAGTGTGATTCAAAGTTAAGGGGAAAGCATCTTCCTGTTGAAGCCCCTGAACTTTTAAAACTGGCTTGAAACAAATGAGAGGTGATCCAGCATAAAATTGTCCAGTGCTGCTTTTCCTTTCCACAGAGGAACTGTCTAATAGCAAAATAGCTGTGAAAACTTGAGCTACAAGATGGCTAGTGTGGTCCTGACTCAGTGGTGAGTGACCCTCACTGGGGCACAGGCTGGGTCACTAATCTCACTGTGGGCTGTCTCCACCCTTGACAGCCACAGAGAGACCAACTGTSCATTTATACCCCTACCAAGAGTCACACAGTCATGGTAAGGTGGCACTTGAGAGACTAGTTCTGTAGCAGTAGCTTTTTTGGAAGACTTCCAGCGAGAGGAGAAYATGTGGGACAAAGCTCCGAGTCACTGACAGCGTGAATGTGCATGTGGAGAGCACCTCTCCAAGAAGTTCGGGTATGGGGGTAACCTCCTATTTCAGAATGGCTCTCTAATACTGTAGCAAGCTGTCAGAAGATTTCAGTTGACTTGGTAGAAGCTGATTCATTGCAGATATGTCCTAAATTCAGCAGCCCATTCCTATTTGGCAAAGTATTGAAGAACATCTCTTTGACATTAATAGGATGTAAGTATTGACTTGAGGAGTTTGGTGCAGTAAGGATTTTAATTAAAATATGCTTTCCTCAGTAATGTGGTCTAGATAAAATCAAACTCTTGGACAACCTCAGTGAAGAAATGGTTCCCATAATATTTGTAAATATGTGGTGGAATTCTCTTTGATATTACTGTGGGCTCGACCCTTAATTTACTTTCCTGTTCTCAATACATTAGCAAATCTYTGAAAAATACATTTTAGAAGTGTTTTCTGTAGCCTCAGTTCATTTATTCAAGTTTATCASTGCTTTGATGTCTTTTACAACAAAGAATCAAATTCATGAGATTTTTGGTGTATTGATGAATGCCTGCTTTCAGTAAAAAAGTAATTATTCCAGAGATAAGACTTTTCAGCTAGCAGGTCTACTTACATATACTAAATATGCTGCAACAACAATTTCCTGCATAATATTAGGCTAACTAGATTTAAAAAAAAGTTGTAAGTTACCAAAGTTTCCATATTTCCTTGAAGTTTATGAAGTTGCTAGAAAATAGAATTTTTCTCTCAGTGTTAGACACAGGCATTGAAGAAACCACTCCTTACATCTCCCTATGGATGGAACTACCTTTAACAAAAAAAGATAAGGCAGTTATCCCCTACTAATTCAGACAACAAGCCATTGGATGGAATGGTAACATGCAAAAATTAGAGGGCATACAGGAGGTTCAGTAAGATCTAAGTCAGCTGAACACTTTGGCTCTCTCTCTCCTGTGCGAGAGATTGTTTTATTTTTTAAGGCAAAAATGGAACATTTCTTAGATTCATCCAAAGAAGCCTTTCAGTGACAGTACCTCAGGATTAATTTCCCTTTCCCGTGGAAAGGATGTGGGACCTGCTTGCAGAACTGTGTACACTTGTCACTATAATATGTGTTGCATCTATCAGTTGCAAAGTGATTTTATCCTCTCTGCAACCTTGTGAAGGAGATGATTCCCTTCCCCAATTTCACAGTACTAGAAGTGGGATTCGGGGGAGATTAGATTTGCCCACACTGTGTCTGTGGCTCCCGGGAGCTCCCTCTGGCTGAGCTGGAGGTCCTGCTGTATTCACTCATCTGAAAAAATGTGCAAGCTTGGGAACCATCAGTGGATCCCTATTTGACACTAGTGAGATTTCYAAAAGTGTTTAAAGTTATTTGCATGTCTCCTGTAGTCTCATTTGAAACTTTCACCAAATCATTTTGAAGAATTTTAAATTTATTTTATTGATGCTGTGCAGTCATTTACTAAAGCAGAACAACTGACTCCAGGCTCACAATATTAGGATCCATCCCAGTGACCAAAGTCGCTACCTCCATACATTCCTCCCCGAATGGCCTAGAGAGGAGCATTCCCTGAAACTGGCCTTCAGGAGCTTGAACTTCGGTTTGAAAACCCTTGGGCGATATGCCAGGCTGATTTTCTTTCTCTTAGTAGTTGGCAGAAGGAGGCGTTTGTTAGGGAGGTCATTTCTGTTGGGTAAACACTGTGTTTTGTTTTGAAGCCTGATCTTCTAGGGAAGCGTGAGCAGGTTTGCTGTCCTTCTGCACACAGGGAATGGCCCTGGGAGTGTGTCSGTGCTGGGGGATAGCTGCCTTCTACCAGAGGTGTCATTTTTGCAAGCAGGTCTGTTGAACAGCATCCATTAGATGATCTTGTGCAGTCCAGCTTTTCTGCCATTCCCAGATACAGTTGAAGAAGGCATCGCTCAGAGATGCTGCTGTCCACATTTACTTCTTTTCCTGACTTATCTGGGCCTAAAGATTTGAGAAGAGAGAGACCAGAGTGGTCCTCTTTAAGGAAAATTACAATCAAATCATAGCAGTAAGAGCCATAAGCAAGGAGGGGAGCAAAGAGACTTGTCAGCTGTGGCCGCAGCCCTGTTACCTGTTTCATCCTCAGCTCTTATTGCTTCTGTAGTAGGTTATATCCTGTAGTATACCATGTCCTATTTGTGGATCAAGCATGCAGTGTTATACTACTGAGCAATTAGTGATGTGTGTATCCTGTGTTCTGCTGCTGCCGTTACAAATCACACCCTGTTAATCTCTGAGGTTTGGTGACACTATTATTTCAAATGCCAATGTGGATTATGGTATCCTATCAAATAAAAAGGTGCATCTGAACCACCGGAGAGGAAACAATTGATGTCAGGTCAAAATAGTGATAAGTTCATTTCTAATGAGTGCTACTCATCCAGCCAAATTTGTTGTAGAGGGAGATGGCAGATTCAGGACAGAATATAATCCCTGCAGTAATTATTAGAGCAAATACCTGTCTGTATTCATTTCATGCTGGGTGCTGAGTAGGAAATACCACTGTGCAGAATGCTGTCTAGGGAATATATAGAATTTCAGGACCTTGCAGCATCTATACTTAGAGGGGATAAAAATGAGAGGTATTCTGTTTGCTTGTACAAAAATTGTCACTTTTGAGCTGGGCCAAGAAAGAAGCACATCAGATTTGAATTTTATTGCTGGTAGAGGCAGGTAAGCAATTCACAGTAATGGTTCTAAATGTGGTTGGTTTGGGGTTTTTTTCTCTGTAGTTTCAGTCATTTGGACATTTGTAACAAGTAAAGGCTAAAAGTAGACCTTGGTGCATGGTGGCGCCTTCCCACAAATCACTGAAACCCACCAAGGTTTGTCTTGGGGCCAACTCACCATGTGGGAGATTAACCCAGGGTTATTGTCAGTAGTATTTGGGTATGCTTCTCTTTTCCATCCTCCCTGTTCTTTTCCTCCTTGGCATCTCAGGCTATTTTTCAAGAAGGGTTAACTGAAGGTTTATTTCCCCACTGTGAATCTTTTGAGAAGATACAGTGACTAGTTCAAGAGAAAAAATATATATATTTTTAGGTCCTACTCAGAACAATGCTGTTGACTTTGAGCAAGTCAGAGGCCCTTATTTCTCCCCAGATTATTCCAGGCACTTCTCCTGTATAAATAAGAGTAAGTAAATCATATCCTGAGATGTCAGAAGTATCTAGGGAAAGATTTTTTCCATCAAGCCTCTCCCTTGATTTAAACATTGCTCCCCACTTTTTTTCCTCCCCTCTTTGGTTTGCCCCTTGGTCACCAAGAGGAAGAGGTCTTTCACTTTCCAGCCACCCCAGAGAAAATGAGCAGATGATTACTGGGGAGAGGGCCAGGTGTCACAGGAACTTCTGTAATTTCTTTGGTTTGGGGGTGAGAAAGAGCTCTTGTCCCTTCCATATGGTGGGCTGCCATCCAAACCAGTATCCTGTTGCTTGGCAGGTGTGTGTAAAGGAAGGGAGACAGGCAGCAAGCCTTGCCCTCCCACCAGCCGTCTACCTTGCAGGTTTGTATGCTCTGGAGGAGAGGAGGAACGCTGCTCTGACTTGCCTGCACCTGAATAGACAAGCAGCTCAACACCCCTCCTCCTCCTTTTCCTCCTCCTCCAGTCTCCTGCCCATGGAGGAATCAGCAATCACTATCTTAAGTACTCAACTTCAGTGGTGCACCCACCTCTCTTTCACGCTGTTTTTTGGTCTAGGTTGTGGCGTAATCAACGATCTTGATTCCTGACAGTGCTAACAAACACAGTTGCCAAAGGAACTAGACCAAAGGAGACAGCAATAATATACTGGTGTGTTCATTTGATTTACATTAGAACAGGTTCATTATGACCATAAATGATTACTTGTACAAGAGGTACATAAAAAGTAAAATTGAAGTGAGTGCTCTGCTTGCTACTGCACATTCTTAATGCTGCATTTATATGTATACAAATTAATTCCTTCATTTCCACTAGCTAATTACAGCCATAAACTGCCTGTGGCACTGAGCGGGATGGCAGTCCCTCCTACAGTGCAGGTGTCTGTAGGATTCCATTCCTTTCACCTTCTACAGAGAGCAGTTATAAGAGATTTGGGTTACCCARCTTCCCTATAAATCTTAACCACCTTTTGCCTTTTAAAACAGATGATACTTAAATTTTTGTGCATTAATCAGGGTCAGACCACATGTTCTCTCCTGTTTCAAATGTAAGACAAGTGCAAAAGTTTTACCTGTAAGTAGTCCATTGAGGTCTCTCTTTGCACTAGGACCCTGCACAATAGCAGGGCACCCTACACAGATACAGCCTGTCCCAGATAAGCATTGAGCTTTGTTAGTGTGTAGGTGTCACTGATCTGTGTGACTCAATGTCAGGCTATGTCCCACCTGTCAGAGAACTTGTGTTTTTCCCTTCAACAGGACCCGCAAAAGTGTTTGGAGCAAACAGGAGAAATAGCACCTTGGTTAGGGGAAGTGATAGGGATGTGAAGAAAAGTGGAGATGTGAGAAGAAAAGGCAAATTGCTTATAGATACCTTAGGAAAGACTAGGAAACCTGGAGATGATGGATGTTTTCTTCCCTCTGCATCCCTCTTGGAAAACATCTGTGACTTCATGCACCAGAAAGGCAAAATTGCTGAGAGTCACAGAATCAAGCCTATAATTATTAACATTCGATAAACTCTTATTGGTGATATTTGCATTTCATAGCAATGTTTGCAACCAAGTCCAGGTCCTCCTTCATTTCTCCTAGCGTGTCTACTTCTTGCCACTGAGGTGACCTGAAAGGAGACACTTGATAGCTCAGCATAGGCCAAGAGCGAAAACAAGAAAATATCAGTAAATATGGGAAAGGGGGGGAAATATGAAGACAGCAGTCAGATTAGACACTTACCATATGGTTTTAAAATGTTAAGTGCATTGTATATGTGGTCAAGCATGAAGTTACCTCTATGTAATCACTCAGTGTATTTCAAGGATAATAATCTAGAAATGTAGCTGGTAAGCCAAAAAGCGAGTTACGCCTCTCAGGCTTTGTGAACCAGATTTAATGCATATGTTGTATGGTAACCTCCAGATGTTGAAACGTACATTGTCATTAGGTAACTTAATTTTTTAGAGGAAAGTTGGATGGCTTTGTGACTTTCTATAGAAGCTTAGCATTTCTGAATTAAATAATAGCTGTCTGCAGCAAGCCTGTCAAGTAGTGCTTCAGGAAGCTGGCACTATTTGTTTCCATTGTAAGAAGGATAAAAACCCCAAATGCTAACCTGGTCAGACCTTCCCTGTAAACTCTGTCACATCAGATGTGAAACTTGCAGGAGACTGCATAATTTGGAGAAAGTTTATTTCATCTTATGCTGTTCCATGCCTGTTCGCTGACATCTTTCCCCATTATAACACCACCTTTGGTACCTCCATCTTGTAATTTACTGCACCTTATATCAGTAGAAAGTGCTGTGTACTAACATCATCACATTTGATTATATATTTATCTATTTATTTATTTATTTATTTTTAGAACCATAACACCTGCATTACTACAGTTTCTACAGTTCTGATTTTAGATGTTCATCCTGTTCTTTGCCAGACCAGGCATTCTATTATGCTACAGCCTAGGTAAATACAGTAAATGATAGTTGCTGCCCCAACAATTTCTGGCTTCCAGTAATCCAGGAGACCCAGGGCTAGGTCAGGACACTATTGTGCTAGGAGCTGGACAAAGAGAACAAAGACAATCCTTCACYGAATGCTGTGGGCTGAGAACCATGAGCTACCTGTGAGCTACAAGCCTGGAACCCAGTTTAACATTAATTATTTATGCAGTTTGATTTTGATTTGGAGATAAGTTAAATTGCCTTTTAGTAAATGCCTGAATTTAGAATGAAATGATATCTGGCTGCATCRGTTTCAGGACTGAATAATGCAAGCGTATTGCTGTCTTTCAATGTAATCACAGGTTTCTTCTGTAATCACCAGATCTTTTTAGCCTCTTCACGTATCAGTTATCTGATCTGAGAAATGGGAATAATACTTCTGGGGAGTGCTGCCACAGTTATCGTTTGTAACATCTGTTAGGACCCTGAATGAAGGAGTTTTTAGAAATGTAAAAAGTTACTTCTTCCATTGATTTTTATGGAATTAGTGTGAAGACGACAGTACTTTGAGGAACTTCCAGGGTCCCTCGGATACCGGCAATGGGGGTCAAAATATTTGATAGCTACTGGAATGGTTTTCTGTCTGCCCAGGTCCTTTCTCTTTAACACATGTATTATAGYGGTGAGTAACTGTATTCAGTTCAACCTATGTCATCTTGGATCTTTCAAGCCAGACTGAAACACTTCTGCTCTGAGTGAGTAGTACCATACTCCATAAAAAGTCTCATTGATTTCTGAAGGGCTTTCAGTGATATGTTGTACTATTCATTGTTAAGTAAGGGAATAAATATCACAGTCTGGCTCTGTACAATGAAAGCAACAGAAATTGGAGGGTGGGAAGTGGGAATTACAGAGACAAGGAAACCTTTCATATAAAAAAGATGCAAAGAAAACATGATTCATCTGAATGTCTTAACTCTAAAGAAAAGCTTTCACTGGCAAATGATAGAATATAGCATAGAAACTGGCATCTGTAGTGAAGCAGAATTTAGAAGGCTCATTCCAAATAAGAGTATAAATTACTTGGCTGCTGTACCATAAATTTTATCCAAACACTGGGAATTTAGCTGAAGTATGACTTTTAGCCACTAAAGAATTCCAGGATTTAAAGGATGCAGTGTTTTTGTGAGGGAGGCTGGGGCTTGTTTTGGGTTTTGTTGCATTCATGTTTTGGTCGTATTTTACAGGCAGATCTTTTAGAAATTATGTAATAATAAGCTTCAGAGCTATAGAAAAAGTGTGCTTTTAATTGTCTTGGTTTAAAGGCTATAATGAGGGCACAGTAATAGCTGAGTCAAAAGTATTTTATTCCTGCAAATGTGTATGTATCTGCTACTCTATCTGCAGGTTTTCTGTCTCTGTGCTGCGGTATGTTTTCCTGGTCCTCTATTCAGCTGGAATTGCACAGCAGCGGTATGCTGAACTGCGCGCATAACCAGCTCTGAAGGGGTGGTTTCCCCTGTGTGCCTTGCTACCCGAACCAGAGGGAAGCATTTAACGGTTAAAGTGGTAGGAAAATTGTTCGGACCTGCTTCACCAGTCTCTTCACCAGTGCCTTGAACTTAACATAGTCGTGCAGAGCTCTGCGAGACCAACCAATTCTCTTTGTGTTTACATTGGTAAGCAGTGTTTTACATCAGGTTTGAGGACATAAACAGCTACAGTACGGTAGGAAGAAGTGGAAAAGGGCCCAATGGGTGCATATGCAGTGTGCTTTCCGTTGAAGAGCCAGACATCTTTTTAAAGAGAGATGAAAGTCAGTGTACCRTGCTGTTTCAGACCAAGATACGGGTGATGCTGGGAAGGGGCAGAAAGCAGCTTTTGCTGCCCTCCCATCCTGGTGCCTTCCCCTGCTGTCCTTCACAACCTCCCTTTCTTCCCCAACTCTACACACAAAGGGCAAAAATGTTGCCGTTCACATCTGTAGTTGAGGGGTCCTCTTGAATCCTTATCCATTTCTCCATACTCAGGCAGCTACAGTGATGAGAGCATGTTGGGGGGAGCACAGTTTTTCCCTAGGATGCACCTAAGAAAAGCTGTCCCAGATACTGATCTTTCCAAAACAAATTCTGTTCTGTCACCTCCATGTCGGCTTGCTGTAGAGTGCCTTATTTGAAGATACACCAGAAAACCACGTGAAAACCTCTCTGGACACAGTGTAGCTGCTCCCTTGCTTTGGCAATGCACCCTAAGGAACAGCAAATAGCCCTGCTCCAGAATCAGCCCTGCAGTTGGATTTGCTTTGAGATGCGTTTCAAGGTCTTGATTTTAGTGAGAGTTATAGATGCTCATTTTATCTGAAAACAAGACAGCTTAGACACTCCCCTAGAAAAGCATCTGGCTCACACTTGCAATTCTCTAGTTTCTATTATTTCTGCTTTAGATCGGTGAAGAAAGAAAGTTGAAGAAAGCTAAATGATCAAAATCCTGTGCATGCTTTAGTATTTCCACTGCTGCAGCACCAGAATGCCCAGTTAAAGCAGCCATGTCTGTAATTTTTTTTTTTTTTCGGGGGGGAAGCTTTCCTTTTCAATATGTGTACAAAAAGATAGTATTGAATTTTTAAAAGGCTACCTCTGCATACTCTTGTTTTCATTTAAAGCAGACTGTCTCATAAAGGGGAAGAATTAAAGCATCAGTGATTTTCAAATGGGTGTGTAAATCAGACTTCTAGTCATGTTTGTGGTTTTTTCTATGTCTTGAAATGTTCCTGGATAGCAAGTAAAGCACAGAATAATCTCCCACCACAAACCCTGACCTAAATCAGTCCCTTTTTTGACTGTAAGCCAAGCTCTGCTCTCAGTTATATCAAATACAGTCCAGTTACAATTAATTTTTCACTAACACAAGCCATTATTACAAATATTGGATACAAAGCTTAAATGATTCATATTTTCTCTTTAAAAGACAAAGAAAACCTGAGGGTGCTTAGCTGCTGCAGGCTTCTACCACTTGAACTAATACAGATCCGTAAAGCATATCCATGTTCTGAAAGTCATTTGGTTATTCTCCAGTTAGAGGATTAAAGGATAAGATTCCATTGTAATTAATTAGAAAGAAATGAGAAAAGGAAAAATAAATAAAAATCAGGCTTCTAGGTTTAAGCAAGAACCAGCCGTCCATGGTCTTGTGAAGTCTTAAGGCTATTGCATCAGTCAGGATACACATGTAGAGGATATGATGTTAAGAAAGCAAAACCACAGCAGCAGAGACTCCAGATGTCACTGACTCGAGGTGCCAGTGGCACACAGTCCCCCAGCCGCTCGCCCAGCTCATTCCTTGCTGAGGAATTCGGGAGCTGGGCCTTTCAAGTATCCCTCTTTGGCACTTATCCAAGATTACTGAGGCTGTTAAAAGCAGGATTGTTCTGAAAGAGGGATGGCAGCTCCACACAGCCATTTGCAATGGTATTCCTCATCCATCGGCTCCGTATAATACATGACCACGTGTACTCTCACATCACAGACACTGCTCTTTTCACCAGCTCAGTGGCTGGAATGGGTGCCAGAAAATTAGAAGGAACTGGCCAGCCTTCAAGACTTCTTCACAAGGACTTCTTAATCAGCTTCCATGCCTCTGTACTCTCATGTCTGTGTGTCTGGTAATTTGCTCTACTTTATGTATACTCTGTTCATCATACAGATTGGCTTTTTACTTTCTGCAGCAATTCTTTTCACTTTGCCAACACCTTGCCATTTGCAGCTTTAATGCCTATTGATAGCACTTCATCAGCAATAGCTGCCAATGTATATTCCTTTTACAAGATGTTCACCCTCAGTTTTTATAGATGGTTTCAAATTTAGTCACAAACTGATTGAATGGTTCATTTGCTTTTCACATGGAATAGATTCATCAAAACGAGTGGAATCACAGGAGGATTGGAAACAGAGATCAAGAAGCTTATCTAGTGCATTGCTGTGCTTCAAGCCAGAATCAGCTCTACCAAAACCACTCCTGTGTGTCTAGCCTGACTTTTAGTGCCTTCAGCAATGGAGATGCTACAATTTCTGAGCTGCCTACACGGCCCTAATACCAGTCCTCATCCCAGCACCAACACATGCTCCTTGACTTGATTTTTCTCTGCCATGGGTATGTCACTCCCCCAGGACCCAGCCGCAGGAGCCTGGAAGATGATCTTGGCAGTAAAGCCATGGCAAACAAGGTTTCTAATACCTTTTAGCCTTAGTTCTTTATCACCCTGTTTTCCTTAGTCTGCCTTTTGATGCCCACGGGCCCTTCCTGTGGCTCTTCACGCCCCTGCTGGTTTCGGTGCCGGCGGATGACTGCTGTCTTGATTCTGGTGCTGCGTGCCCTGGCAGTGCTCCTCCGGGGCAGCCTACCCCGTTTCCACCTCTGTACCTTTCCTTTGCCTCTTTAGCTTAACAGGGAGCTCCTGGCCAAGCTCGGTGCGGCCTCCTGCCACCTCTTCCTGCCTGCTTGTGCTCTGCACTGGCTGGAAACAGCCGCCTAGGGCTGCTTTCTGTTTGCTGGCTGCTCTGTCGGTTTTAAGTGAGGCCCATTACCGAAAACCATCCGCGTGTAACTGGTTAGTAATAAAGTCCCAAGCAGGCTTCAGGCACTTCTCCATTTCAGGTTCAAAGTCACCATGGTGTGAGGCTTATAATTTATAAGCTTACAAATTGGTTCCTTTTCTTTTAATGGAAGCTGGTGGAAATGTGGTGGGAAAAAGAGACTGAGCACCAGTCCCTATCCAAGGGACTTTTTTTTTTTCCCCCCCCTTAAGGGAAGATACTATAGTAGTCTTTATACAAACCAGACCTCTGTGCCTTGTTATTCCACAGGAATCCTTCAGAGCTGCATTGGAAACCACTATCATTCCACAGCCTTTTTTTGTTTTTCATTTACTCTTAATGGGAGAACTAAACTTCCTCCTTATATTCAGTGAGAAGCAACAATTTGTTGCAGACAAACAGATGTGAGATTGTCTGTCTCCCTTCTGCCTTTTTTTCCTCCAAAGTCACAGCTAGAAATAAGCGTTCTGAGTGTTGCCGGCTCTCGCCTCACAATATCTTCTGCGTTAGGGAATAGCCATGTCAGAACTTAGGGATTCTTATGGCTCGGTGCCATATCACAGGAGTCAATATTTACATTTCCTGTTGCAATAGCCTGTCTTGGCTTCCTTTAAGCTTTGAAGATTTCATTAGCCTGCATTGCTTGAGTGTACAAAGTCAGTGATAGAGAGGTGTTATCCCAGTATGTATTAGTTGAAGGTGATTCATTGAAATTACAGTCCTTCTATCTTTTATAACTATTTTGAATGTTTTTAATCTAAATTTGTAACTAGATGGCTATTAATTTATGAGGCTTCTGATTTAAGATTTGATTCCTAGCTTACTGAATGGCTGGTAACTCTGTTCTAGATACCAGTAGATGCTTAGTTTCAATTCAGTCTAAATCGTCCACTGTACTACTTTGCTTTCCTTTAATTATCAAGGTATCTAACTTCCCATGTTTGATTCACTATAACTATTGATTTGACGGTAACATATGAATGCCTCAATCACGATCATAACCCTGTTGTGCTTGGGTGCTGTAAATCTACATAAATTATTGTCCATATCCTGGAAACCTAGCAAATCAGAGGAATGATTGCAAATTGTCTTCTGAGTTCCTTGTTTTTTTATAGCAGTTGTTTCCTTGCTCAGGGAATACCATGCAGCCAGTTAGGACTCTTCCATTCACCCTGCTCTGTCTCTGCCMAGCTAGGAAACTACTGCTTCTCCTTTGTGACATACCAGTCTTTATGAATTTTGCTTCAGATCTCTAATCTATCCTTAAATTATGTCTTTTTTTTCCCTAGCTAACTCAGTATGCAGCCCTTTCTCCATCAGCTGGCTCCAATTATGTGATCCTTATATGCTATCTCTGAATAAATGTTCTTTGAAGTTAAAAAGTGGAAAGATGCCCTTGGTATGCTGCTTTGATTCAATTGCTTCAAATAGGAGGAGCACTGTAGATGTATAAAGGTTAATTTCAC
Source organism: Apteryx rowi (assembly GCF_003343035.1). NCBI lineage: Eukaryota > Metazoa > Chordata > Aves > Apterygiformes > Apterygidae > Apteryx > Apteryx rowi. The sequence continues at coordinate 1,254,712 of NW_020450772.1, forward strand.
CCATCTCAATTCAACTTAAACAAGAATTTAATGAAGTCCAACAGATGCTGAATTTACAACCCCTGAAAACCCCATTTCTCCACATTCTTTACAAAGGCAGATACTCAGTGATGTTTTCTTTTCTAGCAAGGTATGGTACTGTTTGGGTTGGATTTTTATAAGATCTCAGAAGCCAAAGATGATCCTACCGAGAACAGTCTGGGATGTGTAGTATGTTCTGAAAWACCTAACTGCTTGATTTAATGCCTGAGCGAGAGCTAAGCCTTTCCTACGGGTGCTGAGTGATCGCAGGAATCGACCTATGGCTGTTCTGTCAAGCTTACAGCCTGAACTCACAGTGAAGCTGAAAGTCCTGTCTGTCTGTGCTGCTTATGTTTTGGCTTTGGCTTTGATTCAAGTCCTACCTAGGGCCAGGAAAAGCACTGCAGATATGGAGAGCTGCGACTCAAACCCTTGCCCCCACAGGAGAATGAGGCAGCTGTCTTGAGTCATATGGCGGGATAAACTCAAGTCCACGCTTAGGAACAGCTAACAAAGGCCATACAAAGCGAGGATGGCCACCTATAGTACTAAAGCTTCCTTCAGCCTGGAGCTGTGTCTTGTAAGCAGTGGCAGGGCTGCATTTTTCTGACAAATGTGAGGGGATTATCACACTCCTGATGGAGAGATGGTAAATCAACAGCTATTTGGCCTGCAAGAAACACTGAGTTGTTTCTTTAGCTATTATTAGGCAAAGCTCTTAACCATAAAGAATTAAACTAAAGAACAACTTTATTTTCTGTAATTATTAAATAACTGTAAGTATTCCTAACATAATATTTGTCCTCAGCTTCCACATCTGTATTACTATTTGTGTTTCATTAAGACCCAGCCCAAAAGCAGCAAGTCATCTCTCCCAGAATCTTCTTGTATTTTGACTTTCTCATCTGATTCTCTATCCTTCCTACCTCATCCCTCATGTCACAGTCTAGCAGTGATAAAGTTACAGGATGTTTTCTAAGTGTTTCTCACCCTCTATATAGCACTGACAATGAATATGAATGTGGATAGCTTTCCTGACACGTGCTCTACCTTGCTTTTCAGGATATTCTTTTTCTGGGGACTGACTATCCTTTGGTTTATATTACTCATCATAGACAGTAGCCTTTTGCATTTCATTTGTGAGGAGTACAACGTATTTTCCAAACTCACTCAAAAAATAGGAAGCCCTGTTCTAGATCAGCAGAATATGGGATCTGAACTAGATAAAAAGCTGTCATGTTCTACATCCCAGTTCCAGTATTTAAGGTATATAATAATTTCTCTTCTTCCTCTAATTCCTCTATCCTGTGTAGTCCAACAACCCTGTGTATAGCCCCACCACTTTTCTTCCCTTAGCAATTCTGCCTTTAATTTCTCTGTTCCCACCTCCACACACACATGTACGTTTGACATGTATCAATTAAATTATGAAGTCTTAATTAAAAAAAATCTTCATAATCCCAAATGAACAAGCACATATCTGAATTCCAGATCAGATCTTTTGGAGCATTGCTACAACAGGAAATTAAAGGGTCTCTTGTAACCTATGGTGTCAATGATATGTCACTTAAGGAGATCACGACACAATTGACTTTTAGAGCAAAAGTCTATCATTTCAAGATTGAATCTGCATGCAGAATAAGGTTTTCTAGGCCTTGACAGCCATAGGCTGTAGTATTGCAGTCCCTGAGTGCAGGTTCACATCAGAGATGTTAATTGTCTCCAAACATCAGGCAAGTAATCTGCATTTTGAAGAGTCCCTAAATGGGCATTTACATAATTTATGTTTTACAAAGTCCACTGATGCATATTTGCATAATAGGCTGCAGCATTGCCAAAAGATCCATTGCAGCACATGGTGTCAGCTCTCATGAACTTTCAGCAGGTTTTTCCCTTTGCTGGAGTTCTTAAGACAGAAAGAAATTGGCAATAACTGATAAATCTCAAAGAGAAGACTGAGTGCCTGTCAAAGCTCCTTTGGCTGGATGGAAGCACGCACAAATCAAGCCACATATTCAGTCACCTAACGAAGTGCTCTGCATACATCTATGCTGGTTCTGTGCATCAAAACAAGCAGAGATGGTCTTTTATGGATTTACTATATTTAGAGCCTTGGCTGACCTAGGTAGGACAGTTCAGTCGATTTCCTGATTTGGAGTCTCCTGCTGCTCTCCACTTGCTTGCAGCAAAGACCCTGCTGCTTTCATGCTCTTGAACTTCTTCCTGCTTAAAATATAATACATTTTCTCATCACCACCCTCAGCCCTGGGCAAGATCCACTGGAGAGATGCTGCAGGTGTGGGGAGAAGGCTTTGGGCACCGTGCTGGTTTTTATCACTAGTCCCAGCTGTGCAGTCACGCCTGAGCACACCAACAAAGAGAGAAGCCAGCCCTCGAGTCTCAATGCAATATTCATCGCTCTCCAAAGGGCTTTTTCATCACTCTCAAAATGGAGTTAATACCTCAAGGGGTGGCTATCGGATGTGAAGATTTATGGCCAAAAATGATTTTTCCAAATGGCTACGTGGAAGAAGCAAGTAGTCTCCACTTTGTCACTGCTGACTGATGTAAAGTTTAGCAATGTTGTTGCTCTAAGAGAGAGGAAAGATTTATAGCCCTCAGTCTATCACGTACCTCAGTGTTAGCTAAATTCTGACCTTGTGCTTTTGAGGTGGATATCTCCCATGTAAAGTGGAAGGACTGATTCCCCCCATCCCGAATGGAAGTAGGGAATGTAATCATTGCCTGCTCTGAACGTGCATTTCCTTCCCTTAATTTGCTGCACAGCCTGAACACTGACTGAACATAGTCTTCTGTATATGCTAATGGATTGTGCTTGATTTCATAAGACATTTTATTAGGAAAGTTTATTTTTTACCCTCGGTTGTGTATCTCTCTTACATTTGTGTTGATTTGAGTATTCCTCATCCTGCTGAATGTGATAAGGGTTCATCAGTTTCCCTGCACGCTATTAATAAGATAATGCTTTTAAGCCTTTTGGAATTTTTACATGTGACATGTTCTTCTTGCTACAGATATTCAGTGGAGTGATGACTCTAATCATCCTCTCCGTCAATAACTGTCAGCTGTGATAGAGCTGGGGTTCTGGTTGGCTGGATAAACCTAGCAATGTGAAATAGAGGATATGCATGCTGAATATTTGCCAGACTAGAGCAGGAGAAAAGACTAATTTAAACTTTCCATACCAGAGCTGAAGCAAGTCTAATGCTGTGATGTTTTCCTCTTCCTGCTCCTGATAGTAAGTCTAAAATGATTAATCCAGGATAATATCTTGCCGTAATTTCCTTTGTTTTTGGTCCTGACTTAAATGAAATACTGAAAAGATTCAATAAACAAATGTTTCCTGCTGATTTATCTGAAGGCCAGAACTATCCTTTGACATTATAGCTAATCTTTGTCGTCGCCTATGTTAAAAGAAATCAGATGATATGCGGATTGATATGATTTCGATGTTTATTCTATAATTAAACATCAGTCATGATTGTATCATATTAGAATCTCTTTAGAAGATTTTTAATGTAAGTTCTATTTGTGCTAAAGAAATAGCAGAAGTACAGGAAACATTTTAAATTCTTATTGCTGCTATCGTTAGTATGAAGGAAATAAGGATCGGGTGACTTCAAAATCTTGCAGCAGGAATCATGCCTGCCCAAGTTGCTTGGGGAGTAATGGGAATAATCTGTAGAACTTAACTGGCTTTAAAGAGTGGGGAGTGATGAGAAGAGCGTGTTTGCAGCATGGAAAGAGCTTTTCAGATGTCTTTTAGAAATGTGTTTGATTGTTTTTCTGTGTCTGCATGCTGGACGTTGATGCCTTGTTTGTGGTTATTATATTCAGGGATTTGGTCAGGCTGCTTGAAATGTCTGTCTTGAATCCACCCCACCTCAAAAAGGCAGCTGTGAGCTAAAAGGGCTCTGCCCTGAGTCTCTGGTGGGAGAGGAACTCTTCTGTGGTTTATTTTCCCCTGCCCATTCCTTTCAGATAAGACATCTGCTTATCCTAAAATTTGAGAGCTTGGCCTTCCAAGCAGATAGCAGTGTCTTCCTGCCCTTGGCTGGAGTCTCCTTGTGGAGTCCGGGAGAGACCTGACTCAGTGGCACAGAGCAATTTCTATTGCCCCTTCTCTTTTTGTTGACTCCCTGTTACTTGATCTGAGTAATTCTTTCCGGTGTATTTTAGGCCAATTTACTCTAAAGGTAGATGGAGCCTAATGTCTTTAAAAACTATTATTGCCTTGAAAAAATTAGCCTGCTCCACACCTACCCCTTCTGCAGGGCTGCACGTTTGATCTCGTCTGGCACTGGAACTTGCAATGAGTTGTCCTTTTCTGTACAAGAAGTGAGCTCCAAAGCCCCTCCACCCAGCCTGCGAGCCCCCGGACTTGTTCTTAGCTGGCTTAGTCCTTCCACCCACCCCCCAGAGCACACCTGGTTTGTACGAAACACTTCACGTGAGTAAGAACTGCAGAGCCAGATAGTTAGAGCGCACAGCAACACTGCAGACCCTGCTTCAGTCTGAGAGAGACCCATCTCTGCTTACCTGGATAGGGCAGTCCCGCAAGGCATGGGAGACCTGGGCTCAGACACACCTTCTGCATCATCCAAGGGAAGGATTTGAACCTGGGCCCCTTCTGTCGTAGGTGAGCATTTTAGCTACAGCCCTAGCTGAGGGATGCCTGTCGGCTCTCTTACCTTTTGGTGTTTTGGATCCAGCAAGCCTCCGACAAGGTCTAGCAGTGGTGTAGGAGTCCTGCTGGCCTCCCTCCACCTTCTTCAGGGCGCTGCAAGGACCGCAGGGCTGAGTAGCAATGTAAACTTTGTAGGGTTTGGGGTGATGGAAACTGAAGCATCTAGAGAATTATGCCCCTGAACAGGAGTTTTGAAAACCTCAGTAGTGCAAAAATGTTTGACTCGGGCAGCTAAATTGTTGCACACAAACATAAATTTCTTAGTGGATCAGTGTTGCTGGTGCACAGGTTGTAGCAGACTCAAACCTGACCTGTCAAGCTATGCGACTCTTTCCTCCTCTTATGACACAGAAAAACCTTAAATGGTGCTTACATGTCCTGTGAGGTTTTTTAGCAGAGAGAGAAGCTGCTTTTCCGTTTTAGGCCTCAGGGCTGAGAGGATTCAGGCATATGCTAAACTTCAAGCAGGTGGGTAATTGTATTTGTTTTGAAGATACAGCCTTTGTTTAAAGTTAAGCAGATGAAGTTCAAATCCTTGCTTTAAGTTGAACTTCCATTAACGCTAGCGTAACATTATATCCTGTTTTTTTACAAAATGGAGCTTTGTCTTTTCAGAGCTAAATTAAAATCCTCTTTACAAATGCCAATTGCAAATACAATTAGCAGTTTATAAAAAGGCTGGGTATTTCTAACATGTAAATTTTGAAGCAAAAAAGATGCAGTTTCCCCTTAAGGGAAAGAGTGCCAACAACACGTGCTCTTTTTTTCTCAAGAAAATAAGGAGTGTCTGGGGGAGAGGAGTTGGGATGGCTTTAAATGTTTTTGTACTCTCATCCAAAATAAGTTTATAGTTTCCCCATATACAATTTAATTAAGCCTTCAATTTGACCTTTGTATTGAGCAATAAAAGTTAACTGGGAAAGATGTGGGTAGAATGAGAACACAAACAAAGCATGCCCACGTCAGCCAGTGTGAGAACTGTTTCTGTAACCAAAATTAATGAGATCATCAGGACAAAAGCAACTGCCAAAGCATTTTCAATTATTACTAATATTTTTCTTCCTTGAGCCAGTTTATATTTCTCTTAATTACAGCTTTGAGCTGTGGCGTGATATTTAGCAGATGCCTTCGGCGCTTGGCGTGCTGAACACTTGCACACTCCAGACTGGCAGGGGCACCTCATCTTTGAAGTCTAGAGCACACATTGGTCTTTAACCATAAAGGTCAATCCTGCATTCCTCGCATCCCCCCAAACTCCCATTAAGTTTAATAGGAGTTTTGAGCATGTGGGGCATGCGGTATCAGGATTGCTCTCAGTCTTCTGGATATTACCAGTGAAGCATGTACAGAATTTCTAAACTTAACTAATTAATTGCACCATACAGTGGTGGCAGAAGGTGTCACAGAGCTTTTTAGTTTCTTTTGTTACAAGAAAGTTACAACAAAAGTTCAACAGATTTACGGGGAACATCATGTTTTACAGATACTTCCATGCTGTGTTTCAGGATATCATGTCAGCTGTGCAGCAGTATGTACGAGGTATCTGGCAAACTAAACAAGCTTAAACATGCAACCACAAACATGTGCCTAGGACTAGACTAAAAACAGATGTTTCCAGGAAATGTAAAAGATGTTTGGCATGTTTTAAGCCTATACTTTCATTCAGCTCATCTGCATTTGAATAGGTCCTGTATTAATATAAACAAAATGATGAAACCTTTTCTCGCGGGTGACTGCCTGATTAATGGAACGATTGCTGAATCACACAAGCTTTGTTAGGTTAGATTATTTCTTCCCAAGGAAAAGACGGATTGTTCTGTCTTGACATTTACCATTGCAGGGGCTGCAGCAGTTATACCTGTGGGTTTACATTTTGGCCCTCAAAACTAATAGAATTTTATGGTGGCTCATGAAAATCATGCAAGGTTTGCTATGGCAGCTGTTTATCAAAAGCCAAACAAATACAGTGGCAGGTTTTCTTGCATCAATACATCTGAGATAATGTGTTATTCAATTTTTTTTGAATGTATGTGGAGCACAGATTGTTTGGGAATGAGGGAAAGAGTTGCTATTTAATCTAAGTATGGCTTCCAGGCACCTGACATCTCAAATTGTCTTGCTSTTGTTGCTGACTTTTCTGTATTGTATTCTTTTCTTTGTTGCGTTTGACTTTTTTATATAACAGCAGTTCCTAAAAGTTCGGGCCAATGTTGTTTCTTGTGGAGATTGGCTATGGTTCTGATCCTGAAGAATTTACATTCCAAATTCACAAAGTATGCAAGAAATAAAGTAGTTCTCTTGCTGTCTTACAGAGAGGAATTGATCTGCCAAAGATCACACTGAGAGTTTATTATACCATTAGAAACTGGACATAGCTAATCCGAGTCCTAGCCTATGGCTGTCCTCCCAAGGCCAACTTCTCTTCCAGTCACATGTTTCTTAAAAAGACCATCAGGAAGATCCTAACTGATCACAGAACTGGTGTCCAAAACAGAACAAATCAGTTAACCCCCATAATCTTGTTGTGCAGGTCTTCTGGAGAGGCTGGCCTAAACCTAATGCAACTCACTGGTTACATGAGGAAAGTGAACTATTTGTTTGCAACTCCTGTAGTTCTTCTCTTTTCTGGTTAAAGGTTCTTGCATCCTAAGGTCAAGTTTCCGTAGGGGAATAGGATTATATGGAAACTGTATTCTCAGGCTGAAACAGAAAGRGGTGGAACATCACGTATGTGGGAGGTTACAGAGACGTTAATAGCTCCCTTCTTCTGTGAGCTCCAAAAGGGATATATTAAACCTGCCTTTTTTCTGACTAATATTGTAGAGTGGACAATAACAGACAGCACAATTTTGAGAATTGCATCACGCATTCATCACACATTGGGAGTTCTCGTGTTCCTGTTTCCCAGTGTTCCTATTTCCATTTGCCTGCTGCAGCTATAACTGGAGATAATTAGTGTGGGTCTCAATGTCAGCATAACAGATTATTTGGAAATTGTTGGTACGTTTTGTGGTGACGGCATTGTTTTGCAATTTCAGAGCTCCTTCCTTTGAATATGTAAAAGTAATTTCACCTTTTGCTACCAGAGGTGATAAAAAGCTAATAATAACACTGCGGCATCTACTGTAATTTAAGAGCCTGTTCTACCAAGTTGCACCTTGCCGTAATTTTGTCACAAGGCTGTGAGCCAAAACCAAGCCTATGATTGAAGTGACACTTATCAAGCGACTGAGCTACAACGTGGAGAGTGAATGCAGGTACTGATCAATGCACTTTAGACCTACGTTGCCTGACTGTCATTGCAACCATGATGAGGCATTCAAGACCAAGGCATTAATTTACCAGGGTAGATGCTGACATTTTGTCATTTCAAAACACAGTGTTTGCATGAAAAGGTTAGGGAGAAACGGGCAGGTCTGGCTTCGTGTAATCCATGTGGGAAAGCAGAAATAAACAGTCCCCTCCCGAAGAGTGCCTGCATTAAAAGTTCTCCCTAGAAGCTCATAGTATAAAACCCTTGGAAACTTGTTCAAAATCTGTCCTCTGTTGTGGGTTTGAAGATCATGAATTCAATGTCAGTGCACCACTCCACTAGAAACGAGGCCCCTGTAATTAGGATTTATAGGACTAGTCAGGCAAATCTCTCCCTGTTGTTTTTATTCAAAATCCCCTCGTGGGGCTGGTGCACTTGTCTGGTGTGACGATCCATGGCCGATCACCATCAGCACCAGTGGCAGCCAGCCTCAGCCGGCGTCACTGTACGTTGTTCTGTTGGGAGCTAGGAGGGCTCATGGCCACGCGCAAATCTTCGTAGGGAAAGACTAGCACACTGGGCATCTGCGATCACAGAGAAAGGACTGAGCTCAAGTCAGGTCAAGGGAAGGGCAAAATTGGAAAGGGGCTTTGTGTCAAGTAAATTAGCTTGTTCATCCCCTGGTGAGACAATAGAAAACTGCAACAGATGTTTAAGTAGATGTTGCTGATTATGTTCATTAGAGAGCAATAGCATGCACATATACCAGCAAATAATTCAATCTTTGTTCACCCCTACCAGTACCAGGGCAGCAAACTGTGAAACATTTAGGCTAGGGAGGGGGAACTAAYAGCTGGGGTGCCAAAATAACTTGAATTTGTGCCAGATAACCTGACAATAACCTAAAAAATAATAACCACATTGGTTTTCCCCTGTATTGTTATTGTCTAAGATTAAGGTGTGCTTTAATGTGTGACTCACCAAAAGTGTTTGAAAGGCTTGCTCAGCCCTCACCAGAGAGAGGTTTCCTGTCCCTAAATTAGATGGCAGTGACAGGTTTGACTCTCCCTTTTACCCAGGCTGGTCTTTCCGAAGGATGGTATTGATCCGTGTAAGTATTTATGAGAAGTTCAGTGCCGTCTGAGCGGTGCACGCATTACTGTGTAGCAATCTGCGGTTAGATCTCTGAGGTGAAGATAATCCTAAATGCTCTAAACATCGAGGTCAAGCAATTTTCATTACGTGCTTTGTTTATATTGTCAGGATGTGAATTTAGCAGCTGTTAACAGGGGTGAAAGTTCAGGTAAGGAAGTGGACTCAATCCTCCGGACCAACTGACCTGCACTCTGCACTGGCAGGCGGGTTTGCCCGAGGGAGCCRCCTTCGCTGCCCCGGGCAAACCTGGCCCTCAGCCAGAGCCCCCCAAGCTGTACCCCGCGACAGCGTCGACGGTCAGCTCCCYTCCACTCCAAGTATCCCTTTTGGCAAGATTTGAATATTCACATGGGGATCCTGGATGAGGGAAGAGCACAGTAGCTATTACGGTGGCTGTCTCACCATCACTATACAGTATTTCACAGATCTTTTCAGTAAAAATAGAAAAATATGCTGAAATAATGAATATATCACACCAGGTAATAAACAGCATAGAATAACATTCATACACCAGTGTCCGGAGGTCRTTATGTGTATCAGCCTAAGGTTAGCTGAGGTCTTCTCCATTTCTGTAAAGGGGAGAAGGAATGATGATGGGAAGAAAGTTTCTAGCAATGGAGAAAGCTTTTAACTGAGAACYATAAAGCCTCAAAACCCACACGGTAAATACTAGAACAGACCAAAGTTGTGGGGTTGTTTGTTTTTCGGAAGTCATGATTTGGGGGCTTCATTCATGGGTTTCGAACGTCTGGGGTCTGCTTTGTTGARACTAGAGTTTTATTTCTGTGCTAGTCTTCACACTGACACATTTTTTAGCACACTCACTATTTTCTGGCTTTTGAATGTCAGTAGTAGACTGAACATAATCATCCCTGACTCTGAGGAAAAGATTTAAGAGAAAAACTCATTTAACTCTAAGTCTGTCAGCCAAAACCGTGGAGTGAGTAAGCAACTGGAACTCTCAGCAGACCGGAATAAAACATGAAATTGTTAGGCTGAAATTTGTAGCTTAAAAAATAAATATGGGACTGAAAATTTTTGAACTGGATTAGGACTGGGTTTTTTTATTATTTTTAAGAAGAGAAAAAACAGAGCTTTTTAAATAARTTATCCATTTTGCACAATTAAATCCCAGATTAGAAGCGGCCATGAATAGCATCAGAAAATACTCTGCTATAAAGACAGAAAGAAAATTCAAATTTTAGTCCTTCCCCTCGAAAGGATAAAGGCAGACTTTTCTAATGTATTATTTAACGTTTGTTATGTAGTGCATTAAGCAGTCACTGAGAGCAAAGCTTTTAAAAACCAACYGCCTCTCTGATAGCATTAAATCTTACCTTAGATTTTTGGTTAAGTCAATATTAAGAAAATAAATGAATTAATACATTTCAGTCTGCCCAATTTATAGAGGCCAATCAAGTTACAATGCTGGGCATGGCCAAGTGAAAGAGGGGAATAGATTTACCTGAGTGAGGTCTTAATTTAATCAGCTGGCCCCAGAGAGCTGAAGTCAGCAGGCTGGGATGATATAAGAGGCAGCAGAGAAATAGTGCCTTTACCGCAGTCGAAAAGGAGAATGACAGTGATGGAAAGGAGTCTAGGCAGTGTCAGAACGCACCTATTTCCATGATTTATTCTTAATTTGCTTTAATGACAGTGTGAAGGTTGTCCATTTTTCTTTAAGTGTCCTCAGAATACTGATACCTTCTAAACATTTACAGCCTGCTTTTCCCCCGCTCCTTTCTGTTAGCGCCATTGCAAGTTGTAATGGAAGAGGAACGATGCCTGCGTTTTGCCAGAGTGAATTTTGAGTGCAGTGGCAGACAAGGCTTTTCCCAGTGTCCACCTTGGCAGCCAGTGTCCCTCCTCTGCAGAGTCAGCCTTGAATCAGTTCAAGGAATCATGGGTTCCTCTGGGATTAATATTGATATTATGATAAAGAAGGACAAATTCTTTGCATTTCTCTTACAGTTTATACTGGCAAAAGAACAATGTGTATTTTTGCAATACAATAGCTCATTTTTATTATCAAGTGAGTTTATTGATGGTTGTTCAGAACTACTGACATGYAGACAATGAGCTCAGATTGCATTTACATTTCTGGAATACTTTCCATCTTTCCAGTTTCTTGCCAGGAACTTGCTTCTGTGATTCAGAGTTTTTATTTTAAGTTTGGACAGTTGTTTAATCTGCATTACAAATCTGTGCTTTTTGCTTTCTGTGCAAATATGCATTGCATTCATTAATACCACAAAAAATCCTTTAAGCTTGGACCTGAACAATTACTGCTAATTTATAAATTCTTCCAGGTASGCATTTGTTTTTTTCCAGATACTTGGGTACTTTTACAGATTAACTGTAAAATCACCATCCCATGATCAGATGAAATGATGATTTTTCTCCCAGTGCCAATGAAAGGGTGCAAGGGCAGTATGATCTCAGTAACACATACATATAGYTTAGCAATGTCAAGATAACTGGAGACCTCTATCAGTCATTATCTCATTTTAAAAATCCAATTTTTTTCAAGAAAAACATTCACTTTCTCACTTTCTTATGAATCTAGTCCTTTATATAAAAAAAGTCCCAAAATGTGTTTGGAGGGACAAAAAAAAGCCCTATGACATTCTTGCACACTTTCAAAACAAAACAGAAAAATCCTCRTACCTGCTAGGAAAAACAGTGTAACAAAACATGAAGCATTTTCTCTTTGTCAACCCTTTTCTTGCCCATGTAGATGAGCGAGGTGTATGAGACACCTATTTATTCCGTTGTGCTAGCAGTCTGTCTTGCCAGGTTGTTTTACCATATCCAGGATCACATGTTGCTTTGAAGTTAAGGGCGGCAGCAAAGCAAAAAGGAGCCAGGAAGCTGACTCCTGGGTGAAGTCAGCCCACTCTCCAGTCTCCTCCTGCAGCAGCTCACAAACTTGATCACTGTTTCACTAGGGCACGTTACAAAACAAGTCATTTCTAACATTGTGATTTAAAGTGTGAGCTGGTCCCATTCCAGGTGAAACTGGAGGTAGTTTTCATGAGAGAAAGCCGGGTTCTGAGACCAAGCACACAGTGCAGAATATATGTTATTAGTCTTTGGCTGTATCTACATTAACAAGTAGAGCAGGTCAATCTGAGCAGACCTGTTGAGCAAAGCAGTTGGTGCTAGGTGCAACTAAAACACCCTCACTCTCCATACAATAGTTCAGTTATTCTGACTAGCGTAGAATATTTCCCAGCGATAGACAGAATTTAAAGCCACTACTTAAAAGATGCGCGATTAATCTCACATTTACTTTCATGTTTTCAGATGTACTCAAGGACAAGAAAACCCATCCAGAAAACAGGAACGAACCAAAACCAACTGTGAAAAAGATTGGCACCACAACCAGCACAAGCACTGTCAAGTCATCCTCTAAACACACTGTAACCGGGAAGGGGAGCAGCCCAGCCCCGAGCTCCTCACTTTGCGTTTTAGCGGCACTAGCAGCCCTGTGGCGCRGTCCGCTGTAGCCGCGCTGCATTGCAGCCACTGTGCAAACATTTCTGTTCACTGTCATTTATACCTGCAGCCTTACCCAACCGAAAGCAAAGTTAAATGGCTCTCTAGCTTATGTGATATGTTAGAATAAATATTAAACAGTATGCTGGGATGGGCAGATAGGAAGCATCATCGCTTACAGTGTCTGAAGACAGGCTTTGGCAAGCCCGCCTAAGATGCAAAGGGAATGACGACAAAGGTCTGAGGTGCTTAAGTTATTGGTTAGAAATAATGGAGAACACAGAAATTGTAAACGTGCGTGTTATCATTTTTCTCAGTTTTGTTCACTGGATAATCTGACTGGCTGGTTTTGGTTTTTTATTTTTTCTGATTAAATGAGTGGTTAGTCTTCAATTCAAGGCAATACACACGTTATTTCTCYAGTGAACAGCTAATAACCTATGTCTACAGTAGTAAACCATGTTTAAGTACTCTGTACCCGCTTGATGAAATTCCTAAGCGGTCGAGAAGATCAGAGCATGTTTGAAGCTTCTTTTCACTCTTACAGTTTAGATTGTAGAAAGCAACATAAAAGCATATGGTGTGTCTAATATATCAGTATAGTTGCCTTAACCATGGAAAAAATTAGAAATACTTGGTTTACTGAGGGACATAGAGAATGAGTTTCCCTGCCCCCAAAAATGCCATTACCATATGCTTAAGCATATGCTCAAGGTTTATTGGATGAATGTCCAGCAATGGGAAACATAAACATAATAATGTTTTATCCAGTTGAATGCAGTTCTGTATGGAGAAAAAAAAAGCTAATCAGTTCAAATTTACTTTGCCTATCTGATGTTAAAGAGAAACTGCCTTCAATTTTCCACGTAGGTCCCAGAGATATAAATTATTGGGAATTCATGTTAGACACAAATTAGATTTTGTGCATTGTGAATCTCTGAATTGAATCTGTTTCAGAAATTGTGTATTATTTAATTACATTTAATGTTTAACATTTTGTATCATGATAGGTATAAATGTAAAACAATCTGAAATCTAGAACATTCTCTATTCTGTCTCATCTTGATTTCTATCCTAGAAAATATCAAAATGTGCATTTTATTACAAGGCTGGTTTTTTTAAATCAATGCTACATTGATGCATTTTAACTTTTTGAATGAAAAAGTACTATGATAACTTCTAATGGGTTAAGACCTAATGTGTGTTTTCCAACAACTATGTTTACAGTGCCATTGAATATATAWATATACAAACACAAAAATGTATGAATACAGTGATTAATATGATAAATATGAGAAACACTAGAATTGTTATATTTACTACATTTCATAACTATTACAACAGTTTAATGGCCATTTTCATGTTGTAGACTTTTTATTATGTACAGTTTTATAAGATTTAATGTAAAGCATTTGCCTTTGGTTTTTTTTGTAAAACATCTCTTTTGATACTTAGAGTTACACATCCRCTGACATAACTCAAGAAAAGAACCCTCTATCTTATTAATCAACTTCAGGCATTTCATCAGCAACTTTGATTATAAAAGACAACCTGTCTCAAAGAAGGTGCCATGTGCCAATATTACTGGGTGTCGCTATATAAAGGGGCAATAATACAGAACAAGAGCATAAAATAAGTGGGCAAGGTCTCACTCTACTTGCATGTTTTCAGTTGGTATTAGTGAGCATGTCTAATTATATTTGTAGAGATGAAGTTTGACTTTTTTTTTTTAATTTGGGCTCTCAGATTGTTTGCACACRTAAAATCAGAACCATTGAAACATCCAGCTGCAAAGGGGGTGTCTCTAAAATGAAAATAGCTAAGTTTTGTAAAACAGAATTCAGAATTTTAATGTTGAAACAAGTAGATAAAATGGAAAAAGATATGTATGCTAACATGAAATATTCTGTATTTGAACTCTGATTTTACAGAACGGTAAGGGTATTAATATCGCTTAGTACAGCTTTCACATAATATTAGTGAAAATCAGTTTTCCAAAAAGGATAAAAACCTGTCCTGTATTTTCCAGAGTTTGAGAGCCGCACCAGCCTATTGAAACGTAATTAAAACCGCCACTTGTTGTATTCGTTTTCAGTGCCCTTTGGAGAAGCGCGCTTTCCCCTGAGGAGGGGCGCCCGTCCTGCTAGCTGCGCTGCGGCAGGGCACCAGACCTGCCGGCAGTCCTGAAGGCTCGGCTGGGAAGGCAGCTGCTGGGCCGCTTGGTCTCCTGCACACGCAGAAACGGGCATCTGGCGCTAGCACTTGTCCCCTGCTCCTCCGGTAGTGCAAATCCCTGTGGCTTCACTGAAGCAATTCCCAGATTTCTGTTGCCTGTGAACCTACCCCTAATTCAGTATTCTTATGCTTGAGGTGCCATGTCATCAAACGATGGCAAATATATCGGCATTTGCGCACCCAAGTCTCCATCAGGACTCCTATGGACAGAGCTAGGGTTTCAGGGCTGAGCTCAGAAGCGTCCAGATTTTAACTGTGCAGCTTGAAGTTTTCAGTTCTTCTCACCTGCAGGGATGGAAATCAAATACCTAGAACCTGTGTGTCTTTTTGAAGTCTTTTCTGTAATAGGCTTTGTGCTCTGAGCTCAGACCAGTGATCCAGTTAGCTTAGTGTTCAGCTGTAGCAGAGGAAGTTGCAGAAGCCTTGCGCTAAGCATGTATGAAGTAACTCACCCAGGGGATTTTTTTTGTTGCTAAATCTCATGATCTTGCTAAACAAGAGCATCTGAAGAATTAAGCATTTGAATTTTGGATTTGGTTTGCAAATACCTGTATGATGTAGCATTCATCTCTGGTGCTAAATAGGACAACCCTTTTAAAGTTGCTATAACAAAACTAAAATAATACTGTTCAAACTGTGGGGTGAGAGAGATTCATCAACTCGTTTCACTGGATTCAATCAATATTTTAATCGACACAGGTTGTTTCGAAACAAGGGAAGAGGCTACAGAAGACTCAACAGCTATTAATACCTTTCACACTAATATACTCCCTTCTACACTGTAAGGAGAGTACTGGTCAAACCAGCTTGAAACATGTTCATACTGTGCATCAGAAATAGATGCGGCAATGTAGTATATTTTATCTAATGTTTTATGTGGGTTTTTTTCCAGGATTGATTACATTTACATATTAAAAAAAAGGTTTTTTTTCCATCAAACAACTTTATACCAGCAAAGGCAAATCAACTGGCTGTGTCAGATAGAGGAAGTGTTTCTTTTCAGATGAATAAAATGCCTATTTTACAAAACCTTATTTTGATATCAAGGACATTGTAATTCTCAGTAATTAGAAAAGTCTAATCTCAAAATACTTTTTACCTTGTTTATGTAAGCTCAATGTAAAATAACACACCAGTTTAAGAGCATTGCTATAGCTTTGCCTAACAATTATGAATTGTATTTAGCCACTGCTTTTTGAATGTTTATTGTTTTGCTGTGACTTTCCCTTGATGTTTGCTGTGCCAGCATTTGTGAATGCCAGCGTTGGAAAGTAACTGCTGTCATACATTTGTAAGTAAAATCAATCTACAGTTTTCTCTTGATAGCGATGCAGGTGTCTTACCAAATGGGACAAAATCCTGTGGGTGTACAGCTGTTTTTTAGTGTTTCACTGCTATTTGGGCTCCACATTATACCAGGCCAGTCAAGAGGTTCATGTGTCGTTAGACCCCTCCCTGGCAGTGAAAGTGTCAGGGAGAAAAGCGAACATGGTTGGAGAGAAGCATGTGTGGCTGCAGCTAACCAGTGCACGCCAACCTGGGACCCCGAGCCGGCTGCTCCCTGCGAATGTGGAAGCAGCTTTTAGGCTACTCCAGTTCAATGCATGGAGCCTGGGCAGGCAAAGAGCAGAAGCAAATCCAGAGACTGCATTTTAGGGCAACTTTACTGGCACCTGTTCTGAATTGCACTTTCTTTGCAATATAGATGTTCTAAAGAATCTGGCCTCTAATTTTCAACCTTCCATTTTTTTTCTAGCTTGCATCTTGCTAATGCGATGCCCTGTCTTCAGGTACACCAGGTACTTTGTCGTTGCTTAGGCAATTGTGGTTCTGATCCCTTGCTCAGTAATGAACCTTTCGAGGTACAAATATCTGTCAGAGCTTGATAAGGGCAACGCAAATAATAATGTCCCGCTGCTTTTGCTTCAGAGGCTGTGTGCATGGGTATCTGGCTGTGAGATTCACATCTGTTTGATCATTAAATCAGATCTGCATTTAATATATCCCCATTTCCTTCAGCTATCAAGACTGCACATGTGCCATAATTTTAAATTTGACTCTCTAATCCAGAGTGGGTCTTCTCAATATTGTGCTAATGGATGTTGTCCACAGTCTTTTTTTTTTAACGTTAGATGAGCCTTTTTGCCCAGATTTACTGAGCCATTCCTATTCAACACTGCAGATGCTTAGCTTAAAGCAAGACCTATTCAAGTGCAAGGAGCTGAAACACACGTTAAAGTGATATACCAAATAGAACAAGACTCCAGAAAATCCTTATGGGGCTGTATTGAACTCTTTACATTAAACAGATTTAAGGTCTGAAATTAGTCAAAATTTCATAACTGGCATGGCAGCAAGGGGATTTCAGTGTTGTACTGAGAGTCCCTACAGGGCCTACCCACTGCTTGAGTTAACTGGTGTACCTGCTGCCCGCCTGCCTCTGCACGGGGGTACATTTCAGCCTGTACAAATAAGAGTTTTCCTAAAATGTATCTTGCATGTTGACCATTTTAGCATTCTAAGTGCTAATGTTACAACTAGCCAAAAGCATCTGAGCCACTTATTTTCATTTATAGCATTTCACTGTTCACAGTATTTCTTTTAATGACATATGGCATGTGCGTTTATGAAAAGTGAAAGATCTGTCACTCGATGGCATTATAGCTGTGACATGCCTCAGTCAAAAAGAACGTGGTAATGTCTTCCTCCCATTGGCCCAGAAGTCCAGAATTGTTCCCGGTACTGAATTCTCTTCTGGTTTGCACTGGCACCCTCTAAATAGCTACACTTGAGTTGTATTATATATTAAGACACCAAAGAAATAAATAGTGGCCAAGATAGAAAGCACGTTTATAATTCATTCTGGTTTAGAGAGGATAAATTTCAGAAAAGTATCTTGCATTTAAAATGGAGAATACTGCTAGATAATAAACCCCTCCTGGACTAGAACAATGTTTCAGTTCCTTTTCCCCTGTCCCCCTTCATCACCATCCCCTTCCACCTCTGCACAGCACCAGATGAAGCCTACATGCAAGAGACTGTTGCACTGAATTCAGGAAGGTGAATTAAAACTATTGCTCTGTAGTGATGTTTTCAACTCTTGCCTAAGGTATGCCTCCCTTTTTTTTTTTTTTTTTGATTATGAGGAATGTATTCAAATTGCATGTGCTGTTGCTTAAATACTTATACAGTAAATATCTGCAATTGCTACAGCTCTTGTAAAAGGCTACTGAACACAGACCATGGAACAATATTTTTGTGCTGCTCCCATGTAATTGAGATCAGACTCAATCCCTGAAATAGGCGGTTTTAGACATTCTGGTTACTATTAGCATTACAATGAGTTGTCCCCAAAATCATAAAATATCTTTTTTAGAGAAGGGCACACGAGAGACATGCCACTGATGCTTTCATGAGGTGCATAAAGTTCTTCACTAAATAGCCAGTAAGAGCCACTGTTTTCTTCATTTCTGTGCAGAAGGCATTAATATTACCTTGCACAATTATGCAGTTTGCACTTAATCATTTCAATTAATCTTTAGTAAATTACCCAGTGCTTTGTAATTATAATATTTGCAGCTAATTTAGTGCCATCCTAAAAAATCATTTGTTGCATGATATAAGCAATTAACATTTATTTGCTTTCTTTCTGTTGCAGGGGGATATATAAATTATCCTCAGTGGCCTTTCTATACACCTAATTAACACCTGTTTGAATTACTGTACAGGCTATGGACATTTCATTTGAAAAATAAATATGTTGCTAGTTTTGTGAATTCCTTGCAAATACACAGTTATAAAAATTACTTTTCAGAAGAATACAAAACCATGTTTTCATGTGTCTTTTGGGTTAATAAAGTAGGCTGGGCTTTTTGGCTCCCATACTTAGAATAGGTACTGACATTTTTCATGCACTTTAAAAAGGAATTAGTCAGATACCTCTTTTCCATAAYTGAGTACCAGATTCGTCGTCTGGTTTATTCTGTAATGACAGAGAAAGCAATGAGAATGAGACATAAAGAATATAGATCCTAATGTACCTCTTACATTTCTGTATCTGCATATACAGTTAGGAAGTTTTACTTATCACAGACTGTCAAAAGCATTGCTGTGCTGGAGTGTCCAGGATGCTATGTTAAATTTGTGGAAATTAAACCTGACTGCTTCAATGGCAGAAGTAAGATTTTAGCTAACTAGTAATTTTCTATTTAAATGCACAGTATTATTGAGGAAGATCATTTGATCCTTCTAAAAAGGAGATCTGAAACAAACTTTCCAGCAAGAATGCCAATATCCAATGTTTACAACCTCCATATATATGAATTTAGCAAATCAAAGAGATTTTGAGGCTTTCTCTGGGTATGAAATGTTGCAACAGAACGTCAGCTCCTATGAATCAGTACAGCTCCTTTGATTTCACTTTAACTATGTAAATTTACGCCAGTATAGGTTCTGGCCCAAAACCATGAATTCCTTCCCATCTTTTGCAGGTTCAAGAAATCAAGACTAACTGCAGTGATTAGAAAATTTGCATAACAGTTTTATCCTGCCTGTGCCACTGATCATATAGTAACAGCATACCTCTAAAGGTAATGTGCAACACATGGGAGGCCACAAGTCTTCTGGCATTTTCCCTTTCCAGGAGCAGGACAGGGGCTTTTTCAAGAGAAGTGACTAGTAGGATTTGGGGCTACGAGGCAATGTGCGTCCTGTGAATACCTTTAAGGGCAGAAAGTCTTTCTCAGAGAAGGTTTGTTGATATAGATCCGGCCTTGAGGCACATCAAGTTTGATTTTCGGTTTCATGTTAAAATGTAGGACCCAGGTCTTAAACTGGCCTCAGAAACTAATCAAGACTCAGTGGCGAGAACTGATGATGGCTTCGATGTTTTCACAGAAACCTAAGCAAGGGAGAAGGCAAGCAGCCATATTCTGCTTCAGCTGAAGCTTGTCTATCTTCGCATTCGGTCTCAGATAAAATGGCTTGGCATTTTTTAGGGTAGTGGTGGCAAACTCAAGAGTTACTGTAGTGTGATGTTCTTCTAGGAAGAAGAAATTAAATTTCCTACTGAGCAGGAATGGAAGGAAGGCTTTTTTTTTTTTTTTTTTTTTTTTTTCACCATTAAACATAAACATCCACATTTGGAAGGAAACCAAAGCAGGATGTTGGGCTTCACAAAGCTCAGACATAGACTCCTCTGACCGGAGTTGTTCTTGGTGTGCACAGTTGTAACAGAGGCAGAGTCTGTCTGCTTGTCATGAAAGAGGATGTCCACCCTTTGGCTCTTTTTTGGTTTTGAGAAAGCTTCATGGCTTAGAGACAACAAATCGTGTACAGGCAAAAGCCGTAAGAAAGACAAGTTTCATAAAGCAATACCTGAAGGAAACAGGAAGACATTTGGTGGTGTTCTTTCATTAAAAACGAGAAAATGAATTTAACTGGAGTATTTGTGCTTTCATGTTAGTGATGAACAATACAGCTGAAACGTATTCCCAAAACCATATTGCAGTTGCATACTGGAGCAGGCTACCAGAGCAGCAATACTATATAAAATGTTTATTGTATCTCATTTATGGGATAGTATTGAATAAAAATGGAAGCCAATACACTAAATCGTGCAGCATACAACCATTTATTGTATTTACTGAGCTTTAATATCAAAACTAATACAGTATGAATGTTTACAGTACACTGGGGTAGAAAATACAGTAAAGTAACTGCTTTGCCATTTAGATTTTTAAATAATTAGTTTAGGGTTTCCTGGTCTTCTTTATTTTATTTTACAGAAATTAATAGGCTGCTTACATTTGTATTTTACATTAGTCGTATCATGGGCATTTTAGGTTCCAAAATAGATTGGTTTTGCCCAAAGCTGTATTCAAGCTCTAATAATTATTTCTATTTCCCAAGCACTTGTTTTATTTGCAGTATTTCTGCTTATATTTTACTGAATAAATTTGTCAAATTTCTTCAGGTTTTTTTCAGCAATGACTCTGATAAAAGCAAGTTTTAAAAGACAGTCTGAAATCATTGTCATAACAATGAAGAAGAAGGCTACTTTGAAAAGCGAAAATAAATAGTGTGTTTTGTAAAGGACAGTGAACTATGTATGGGAATAAAAATAAATAATCCGTAGCAGGAAATTGTTGTCTTCTATTAGAATTTTTGTAACTTTTTCTGGATATTTTTCATCATCTTTGTTGTAAGTTACAAAGCTGATAAAAGCTCAAATAAAGAGATTTTAACCTGTTCAGATTGTGCTTCAAATAAAGGATACAGAACTTGAGAACTGCTAAGAAACTCTTTATATTTTGGTCATAGTCTGGCTAAGGAAAGACTATTTCTTCAGTGTAACTACTTTCTTGATCTTCTTTTCTTTCTTGCAATAAATACAGTGAGATATAAAGGTGCCTACCTGCTCTTCCGGGAGCTTTTGATATTATCAAAGGAACGCAGTACTTGCGGTGGTCTCCTGGGTAAATGCCAGCAAACCTTCACACAACAGGTAGGACGTTTTTCATCAAACTTTCCTTCCTACATAAACAATCAGATCCGAGTTCTCCATTGACCTAGGTCTTGCAATAACTGTGTGCCATATTAAAAGCCTTGCCCTTGGTTTTGATTAGGATTACATCACCTTTCTGTCTTCATATAGGCCAGGGTACTGGAAAATGGAAATTCTCTGCTGCTAGCTTAGTGTTTTCATCACTTGTCAGTTATGGACTTAGCGGTTTCTCTTCCTTTGAGGAAAAAAACTAATCCTGTATTTTTCCATCAGATGCTGATTATTGTGGTTGTGCCTCTATCATTTCATAAAGTGACAGAGCAGAGACCTTTGCTCTTGCAAACATTTGTTAGAGCTGCTTTTCAAGAGCTTTCTTTCATTGCTCTGTCAGAACAGCTGCGTTTTCCTGCTTAAAAGGCAGTGGGAAAGATGTCAACTCTTTCGTCTCATTTATTTCCTGTTCTGGTAGTATTTCGGTGCTCCTCTTATAGTATTCCTAAATCAGTTGTACAAAGACTATAGGACAGCCGTTGAATCACAGTGTTACCAAGAACTAGATGTTCCTTTATTGTATTTAAATGACTGTGTTCCTACTATCTACCTACTTTATTTTTTCTGAGTCACTTTGTTTTCTGCTTGTGTGATGATTTGAGTGTTGACTCCTAAACTGTCCATGATTCCATCTTTCTTTCATTCTTTTAAAATGCTTCCTATCTGAGGTCTGGGAACTACACATGGCTCATCTCACCATCTGTGGAGAGTGCTCTTTCCTAACATATTCATTTTTGACCCATCTCCAAAGATAATAGCTAACAGCTCTTCTCTGCTGAGGCTGGAGGAATGCTTGTTCTGTGAAGTGCTGCCTCATAAAACCCTTTTAAGTTTAAGGATTTCACATTCATCCTCTAATTAAGCAGGTGTCTAAATCTGTGAAGCTGCTTCATTCTGAAATCCAACCTGCTGCCACTTCAAAGGACATTGTTTCTTTTTCCAAAGATGTTAAAAATGAGTGCTGCTTTGACAGTTCAAATTTGTAAGGTTATTTAAAGGCTTTGCCTCTCACCCAGTTCAGTACTCATTTTCCAAAAATGCACAGAATACATCAGATCTGATCAGATGCCTCCAGGATGTACCTTGACAGTGGAGCTAGCGTTCATATCTTTCGCTGCAGCTCTTTAACTGCGTAGCCCTTGTGCCAGCCTTGTGGCAGAAGTGGTCGCAACCGTATATGATCCACTTGATGTCTCTCCCATCAGGAATCCAAATTTTTCATGGGGATTTGTTGGTTGGTTGGTTGGTTGGTTTTGGTTTTAAGCAATATGTCCGTTTGGGTCTGAGATCTGTCTATAATATGTCATACCCAAACCCTGTTAAGGCAGTGGATTTAGCCTTACTTGTCCTAGGGTTTCCACTATAATGCAGCCGCAAATACAGTCATAGACTTACCAGAATGATGGCTAGCCATGTGATATTGAGAGAGGCAGCTTGACTTCTTTATTGTAGAAAATCCTCCTACGCTTCAGAATTTGCTTCCTATCTGAAAATAAACAGTACTTTTTTTGAAAGAATGCTTATGAAATCCTTCTTAACTCAGGAACCCAGCATTATCTACCAGCATCCCAAAAGATCAAACTGAAAACACTCCTGCTAGTGTAAGAAGTTGGGATTCATTTGCATTTATTGGGTGCCCAAGGAGATTCAGAGTTAACTTAAAGAGGAAGGTTTTGAATTCCAAAAGCAACAGAAACCCATGTCCTAAACCTACAGGTGTGTGTCCTAAAGCCACAAATTACTACTTTCGCTTCTTGCATGTTTTCAAGAAACGTCATATGGGTAAAAGGAATTTGCCAGAGCAAGCAGGAGGAGATTACACCAGACTATGAATCCTGTTTGCTCCACGTATATTCATTGGCTTTTGGCACCACAGTCATTTTTCCAAGATAACACCTAGAACTTGAAAGTACCCCAGAGAAGACCAAAAACTCATTCGTTAGTGGGGCTGCCTCCCACTCTTCCACAGGCATAATTCTGTCCTGTCCCCTGAGGCAGGAGCTGCCGTGGGCGTCTCGGCCCCAGGAAGGGGTGTGGGCCCCCATCCCCTCCAAGGCTGGCGGCGGATGCTGCAGCACGGCATCATTCCCTTCGGCGAGGTGCGTGCAGGTGTTACCAATATGCCCCAGGCAGTCCGTGGGGTACAGAGGAAGGGAGTGAAGGCTGTGGAGCTTGTGCTTTTCAGGCTCAGACTGATCTTCCTCCAACCAGCAGCAAAAAGGGATGAACTGCGCCTGAAATAACCCTTCAGTTTCAGAGTTATCCTTTCAAAAGGGGGCTTTTTTCATATACCCATTATTTGTTGATTCGGACAAGTTCTGGGGCAGCAGGAGTCTGCTCCCTTTATTGTATTGCGCAAACTGTTGTGGTGTCTGCCCTCTGCTTTCTCAGACAGAATTGAGCAGACTTTCCCAGCTGCAAAATCACTATTTCATTACAGAGTAATGCAGCCTGCAAAACTGGAAAGTGTCCTAGGCCTGTTGGGTCTAAACTGTGGATTTCCTCAGACCCTTCAGGAATTAGACACCACTAAGAGTAGCAGTGGTTTTGCTTTTCCCTGGAAAGTATCCATGTTAGGTGCGTACCTGGTGCGTTGCTCTGTGTCAGTGCTGCAGTCAGCGTGCAGTCAGCACCTATCACTTCTCTTCCCTTTTGCAGCTCCACCTTAAATTGGATGTAAAGTTCTTGAGACACATTTAGTGCATCAATTGCCTCAGGGCATTTCTTTAATTTAAGGAAAGGTACAGAGACTCCAATTAACCTCAGATGAAGAGACCCATAGTTCATTGTTCTCTCTGGGAAAATGAACCTCAGGGAACTGTATTTTTACATTACAAGTGCATGTCAGAACCACAATCAGGATTCCTGTTTTTGGCTCCTACTCTGGCATGTAATCTATTAGAACAGTGTGAACAAACAAGTTCATTAACCTCCCAGAGCCTTAATTTTTTCTTCTTGCAAAGAAGAAATTATATTTACCATGGGCAAATCTGAAAAAAATCAACACAAATTAAGAAAATCAGCATGTGCTAACATATTACGCAGTGGTAACTACCCTGACCTTTTCTTTACATGCAGAATAGGAATTCTCAGAGGTAAACGCACTGGTAGATACTGACTTTTTAATGTTACCCACAAGATTATGTCCGTACCAACAGATACGCAAGTAACTGAAAGTAATGGCTTATTTTTTCTGAATAAAAAGTTAAAAGCACAAGACTGATATTGGTAGAGAGCAAAATGAGCTAACTGGAATGCGATCACTCATATTGCATGCAGCCTACTAAAACCCAGTCAGTCTCCCATCCTTGGGTGAAACAAAACCTATGGAATATGCAGAAATACAGAGCAGCACATCCAACAACCGCAAGATTCAAGCCTACGTTCACTGAAAAACTGCGCTGTCAAAGTGCCATCTATTTTGTCCCAGTAAACATTTAAGTCCAAAACTGAGATCCTCAGAACTACTAATACTGGAGTAAAAGGTGGCCCCATGATGCCAGAGGACAGAGTTACATGGTCATTCTCCTTATGCCTCTCTCCCACGCTGGCAGCCAGGAGCCATCTCCAGTCCTCTGATAACTCAGTGCTCAGCTGTCCCCCAGAAATAAGGTTTGCCTTGCAAATGGACGGATCAGTGCAGGTGGAGTCTTGTACTATATCTGTTTCTCTTTCTATATATAGACACCTAGTTGTGCAGAAATGCCTCATGCATGTGTCAGTAAGTTTCTACAGGTCCTTAAAGGTTTTATGAGAAAGGCTGGCTCATCTAACAGACTCCAAAGGGATGGTTTCAGACTGTGAATTCAAATGCAGGAACATGCTTTCTTGTCGCTAAAAAAAATAAAGACCTCACTGCCAGTGCATAAGCTTAAGCCACACCTCATTCCCACTACTTCGACAGTTCCTTGCCACACATCTCTAGGCACATTTCTTGCTCCACAGACTGTCTAGGGCTGTGGATTCTCACAGAGGGTAAGATGAGAGACAGTAGCGCTCACCGTTGCAAATGTTTTGTTTTGTTTTGTTCTCCTGAAAAATGACCCAGAAATTACTTGTACCCATAATTTAAAGAGTTGAAAGAGCAAATCGCTGTGAAGTGTTTCAAACTGGCCAGCTTTGTGGGCACTCACCTCTGGATACCTAGGTTTCTAGTCCCCAACATATTCTAGGACATACTCTAGGCAAAATAGAGCTAGCATTTTTGGGGGTGCCAGACAGACAAGAAGCTGCAGTAAAGTTAATGATGGCTGAGTTAGATACTCTGGGTTGGATTAATTCATTGCTGATTGAGAACAAAGCAAGGAAATGATTTAATAAATGACTTTACGGTGCTTCGCTTAAATGATTGTTTAAGAGAGTACTTTGTCTTGCCTCAGGAGCAAAGGTCAGTGGACCGTCAGTCTTCATTACTTGGGCCAATGTTCTTTTGAGAGCTCCCGAACTGCTTCATGGTACATGGAAATGAGTACACGTCTTTAATGGTTATCTTCAAAAATCAATAAGCACAAAGTTTAAAAGAAGGGAAATCAGTAAATGGAAAGAAACATGATTAAAGAGATGGGAACAAATGAAGAAAAAAAAAATTACTCAGAGCGAGCATCTTATCCCATGAAAGAAGAGTTAAGCATTAAAATTCCTGAGTGGACTGGTGGTCCATATCAGTCTAAAATACCTGTTCCCAACAGAAAATAGCAAAGACTAAGGATGCTAGGAAAGTATAAAAAAATCCCATAGAGGGGAATAATGGATTCACTGGTGCATTGAGTACGTTTCTTCTACCTTCAGGATTTAGCTTCATGCTCTGAATTTGCTGCGACAATGGAACTGGGATCCCCCAAATAAATACACGTCCTTGTACCGCCGTGTGCAGTGCACTTTCTCTTCAGAGCTCTCAGCCTTTTCCTGAATCATTCCAAGACTCCACTCCTAGTCTTGATACCTCTTATTTTGCTTTATAAATATTGCTTCCATTAATTATATTAAACTGCCTAGCCATTTTGAATCTGACTCCTAGATCCAAGCCCAGAAGAGAGATTTTTTTAATTCTTGTATTCAGAAACAGAATAACAGCCGATCCTCATTAGCCTTTTCCATGCTACTTATTAAGCATTTTATCTTTATAATAGCCTCTCATTAAAATAATCACCCTAGATCTTTTTTCAGTTCACCACAAACAGGAGTTTCCCTCCTATATTTCTTATCAATATTTAACACCTGTTTTTGAACTCTGGTGTCTACTCTACCTGGTTTTTTTGTTTTTTGTTTTTTTTTTTCCTTCTTAATGGGAGGTCTAGATTGAACAAAGCCATTTAGGAGGGACAGCACTACTGACTTTGATAGTATTCTTCATCCAGTCTTGTATGCAGGGTCCTAGTGTGTATGCACAGCAAGTGTAAGAAAGGTTAAATGCCCCTTCCACTGAGCAACAGAATAAAAGAAATACTTCTTTTTTTTTTTTTTTCCCTGGACCTCACTTCTTCAGACCATCCTTATGGAGTTATCTTTCAACAGTGCCATCATCTTCCTTCTCCTTAGCAGTATCTTTCTGGCCGCTGCTATCTCAAGACTCACATTTAATTGAGAGTTCTGAGAAAGAAAATGCCAGGAGTCTGGTGGGGGGAAATACCTGCTTCTAGGCACCAGCCTTCCGCTCGGCACAGCAGTGTGTGGTCCTCCCCATTGAAACCTATTTAATCCTTTCCTCCTCGCACACAGTCAGACTGCTCTGTGTCAGAAGGGTCTGAAATTCACGGCTCAGAAAGATACCATTTGGCTCATGCGTAAGTTTATCAACACCAAAGTCCACATATTTTCTTGCTCCTGGGCCTGACTTCTCTAAATATCTTAGGAAAGGGTCAGGGTGGGGAGGGGAAGGGAATAGAAGAAAAAGAATGAGAAAGAAGAGTGGATCATATTAATAGAAGAATTCATTTGTTTGTTTGTCCTGGATAGGGAAATGTTTTGGTTTGGACTGAGTTAACTAAACATCATTCATGGAGGAAGAGTTACAGTTACAGTGCAAAAGCATTTTCAGAATCTTCTCTTGGTATTGCCTTTTATATTATTATATGGGAATTAAAATTCACAATACTCAAAGAATATCCATTCAGTTCTTTGCCTATGCTATTGAAGGGAAAATATTTTCTCTTAAGACTACTGAGTATTGGTTTTGGTCCTTTGTTAGGCTTCACCTTTTCTGTCTTACTTTCATTGTAGCACAAATTGTACAGAGGAATGAATGTTTTATTTCACTCAGTGGGAGCTGAGAGTACATTTACTCACCTCATCAACTGAGATGGAGGCTTAAGTTTTTCTTTAACCCATGTTTTCTTGTAGAAAGAACACTTGAAAATGACTGCGCTTTCACCAAAGAGCATATCCATGGGAAACAGAAAAGCGGTGCTTGTCGGAGCTTATGGCCTTTGTGGATGATGACTAATTGATCAGTGAAAGAACAGATTACACAGTCCTCCAGTTAATGAATAAGTGGTTTCTTCCTGTCTGGGCCCTAATGAGACAGGGATCCCCAAGAGTCAGACACTAAGGAAGAAACCAGCAGTATGTACAGTATAATGATGTGAATTCAATACCCACCCAATTTATTTTAAAATACATCTGTGCGTGTCCTTTGAAACTAGCCGCTGGAAGAAATTCCTTTGTAATCTGTCATGTTCTGCCAGGGGTAGCTAACATCTGTGTGTGCGGTGGGGGAGAAGATGGGGGGGGATTTATCTTACCATCTTTTCTTTAGTAAGGTTTGACCTTGGTTAGAATCTTTCAGCTTCTCCTCCCATCCTGATGGTTTCCCTCAGCTCTCCCCGTTTTAAGCAGCCTTCCAAGAGGCTCTTGACCAAGAGCTCATGTGTGACTTAAATGTTTAATTCAAGCAATATATACTGAGGATTATTCTAATACCAGATAGCTAGCCCAAACTCACTTCCATATTAAGATCCCGTATACAGGCAGATGCATGCATAAAAACCCCTTTAATCTTGCTTCTTGTCTTTTTTCCAGATGCACTAATGAACAGTCACTGGCAAAATGAAAACTAAATATTATTAGTTTATTTATTGCTCCTTCAGCAATAAACCTTCTTGTTTGCTACCAATAGGCAGAGCTAACCCCTCTACAGAGGTCAAAAAAACCAGCAGCAGTTGAATGGATTCATTTCCAGATAGGAATGAAATAATTTATTTGGAAATAATTTTTTTGAACAGTTGCATCATGTGGAGTTTTCCTTCTGAGAGAAGACGTTAGGAGAAGATGAACCAACAGGGAGAAGATATCCAAGACAGTGAGCAATGGCAATAGGACTGGACCAAGTGAAGAACAAGTGCAAGGGAAAGGAAGGATAGCTGGGGAAACAGGAACAAAAAATGGTAATGGAAAAACACCTAATAAACTGCGTGGGTTCCAGGACTAGGCTTGCTGAGCACTTTTTTCACAAAAATCACTCAAAAACACCAATAGAGACCAGAATAATTAAAAGAAGCCTGTGTAGACCGGGTGTATGGACCCTATTGATGCTTAGCAGGAATACAGCATATTTCCTCTTTAGACCCTTGTAAAAACAACATTTAGAGAGTTTGGTCCACCTCAGAATGGACTTTTATGGTTGATTTAAACAATCTCCAACAGCTTCACCTTAAAATCTAGAAGAGGAAACACTGACTAGCTTTGCCCCAGCCACCAAAGGGGCTGCCTGTCCCGGCTGAGCAGGTGTCCGGTCTGCACCCCACTTGGAAGCTTCCTTGCAAATTGGGACCCTTTTTGCAGCTACTCGACATTAAAAAAAAGGCAACTGAGAAGCGATGCCATTAAAAGAAGAAGCGTACGTAAAGGCCAACAGGAAAGCAAACATGAAGTGAAAAGAGATAGCGGACACCAAGAGAAGAAAAACACGCTCAATGCCAAAAAAATAAAATAAAAAAGTCATGAGGCAGGTTTTCCCTTCCACAACACTGAGGATAATTCAGGGCAAGCCATTTCCTCCCTCCCTGGCGTACGTGGTGGAAGGTCTCGTTTGATTTTCCCAGCTTCTGGAAGTCGTTGGATGTGTTTGGAGCATCAGCGGTACCTCCAGCCTGGCCGGGGCCGGGGCCGGGGCCGGGGCCGGGGGGTGAAGCCGAGGGCCGAGGGCCAAGGTGGCCTCGCTGTGGTTGCAGCGGCAGCAGCTGCAGCTCGTGGCCTCGTCCGGGACGGCGCCTCCCGATCCGCCCCGGCCGCAGGCAGTCGGGGCTGCGTCGCCGCCAGCTGTGCAGCTTTAAAGGGAGCAGGTGGCTGCAGGGCTGGGCCTGAGGCCCTGGCGACGGGGCTGCTGCGGGGAGCTGCGGGAGCGGGGCCCTCGGGGTGCCGGGGGCACGTCTCCCCCACGGCGGCCTCCCCGGGCGGCAACATGGCCGCGCGCCCCCTTCCCTCCCCGCGGGCGCTGTGGCGGCGGCCGCGAGGCCTCGGCGAGCTGCGGCCTCCCCGTGGTGGACGCCGGGAGCGGGCGGTGAGTGGGGCGCGGGGCGGGGGGACGTGGCGGCTGGCCGCGTGTTGGGTCCGCTTCGCTCCGGCGCTAAACCCGGCACAGGGAAACTCTGAAGCCGGAACAAAGCTGCTCTCGTACCTTCTGTCGCACGCAGTGTCCCTCTGATTTGCCAGGCTTTTGTCTTCATTCGGCACCACTAATTACTGCTTTGCAGCGAGGCCCCCCAGCAGTGCGCACCCCGCTGCTCAGACAGGCCCTTCCTCAGAGATGATAAATCCTCACTAAAAGCAGAGAGGAGGAGAAAGGCAGGGAGAGCCGCTTGTGCAAGGCCGTGCGAAGGTCACTGGCAAAGCCGGCCGCTTGAGGGGGAGCGAGGGAGGGAGGGAGGGAGGGAAGGGGTCTCCGGGCGGCTCCCGGGCCCTCGGCCCCGCGCGGACCTCCGCGTGCGGCGCCTTCGCCCGCAGCCAGCGCCGCGGCTTGGCGTAGTCTGGTACAGCTCGCACATCTCGGGAATAAAAGGGCTTTTCGGAGAAGATGTCTTGGACTGGGCGTTAAGCGGCAAGCGGGGAAGGAAAAATGTGGTTGTGCCTATCAACGTATATTTAAACTAATGGTCTAGTGGAGGAGAGCTTGGCGATGACAGCCGATAGCAACGTACTCGCCTTGAACACGCGGGGAAGCTCTCGGCGAAGGCAGGCTGCTGGGAGACCTTAACGAAAGCCAGGACCGGGCTGTGTTGGTCCAGGCAATGAACAAGAAGGAACAGCTAGGTTTTCCATGGACGTCTGCCTCTCAGCTCCCTTGGCAGGGTACCTGCCTGCAGGCCACAGAGTCCCAGGTATAACTCCTAATTATGCAATTTGCAGAATATGTGTTTTGAAGTATCTCCATCCCCTGGTTGTTGATTTGAATCTGAGCAAGAGAAAAGAATGAGAATAACTTTATCTCAGACATCCTGCTAGCAATACAAATGGACTGTGTTCATTTTCTCTCTTACTTCCTCTTTCCATCTTCTGCATCTCCCTGCCCCATGCAGACATACGCAGAAAAGAAAATTAATTGGAGAATTTGTATTAATCCTTAGCTGCAAAGTTATCTTGACTTTCTGAAAGTTAAATGCAGATTTACTCCTCCACATCTATCTAAATAAATGTTCATTCTCCAGCCTCTTCATTAAAACTTACTTTGTCAGTTCTTTATAAAATTAGTCATAGCAACTCACCGATGCAGTTCTTCTCAACTGTGGTATAAATACAACTGACTTTTAGTAGAAGTGGTGCCTAGCAAAAGGCTATAGAGGCAAACCTAGAGCCAAAAGCAGAGGAAAGTCTTAACTAATTGGCTGTTCTGTTAAAGCACCACCAGATTCCTTAGCTCAATGATTTTGTCAGTACACCATGCTCACTCTGTAACGTTTTGAATCCATCCCCAAATGCCTCATTTGCACTATTCGGCATTCCAAGTACCACTCCTCCCATCCATCTGTCTGACGCATGAAATGCCAAATGCCTTTCCTTATTTGGGTCTTTGCAATGTTGATGCAGAAAGAGGCACAGGGTGGCTCCCTTTGGAGTCCTCTACGGACCCCTGGGCCACAATACTGGAAGAAGAAAGTCCTTGGTGCTTCCTGGAGAGCACAACTAGTAACATTAATTAAAGTCTGGTAGAGCCAGTGCCACTGGCTGTCTGGCAGGCTTTCAGAAAGGAGACAGAGCTGGAACAAAGACAGAAATAGGTGCAAAACCAAAGCTGATGTGGCCCATCTCACAGGCTTGATTAGGTGGCTTCATGCCTCTCAGCTGTGTTTCAGGACAGAAACGTGCCTCATGATTACTAAGGGTATCTTTATGGCAAATTTGTGCAAGAGACCATAGGGAAATCTGAAGGTGCTAGACCTACCTGTTTGGCATCTGATATTACTTTGGGACTGGTGTCATTGCAAGAATTTCTCCTTTTGGGCACCCCGGAAATTGCTCACTTCCAAGAAGAGCTACATGAAATTTTTTTCATCAGAGCTCTGCCAAAGAAATGAAAATGTGGGTTCACCAGAAAATTTTGCAAGTTCATATTGAATTTGTCTTATTTCAGTCAAAGAAATAAAAATATGAGAAGATATCTCCCTTTCTAACTTTGAAATGGTTTTATATGCAAATTTTTTTTTACAAACCAAACACTTTTTTTTTTTTTTTTTTGATGCTGCAATACTTTTAGCTTTCTTGGAAAAACAAAACAAACTTTTTGTAGCAACTGAAATTAAGTAAAAACAAAACAGCTTTAGTCACCGAGCAAAGTCAATGAGCAGGCCAATAGAAATAGCTGTTTTCACAGCCCTTGTTTAAGTAATGAGCAATCCAATTACTGCTGATCTTAGCTCCAGTGGCTCATCTACAATTGGTTCAAGTGGATCAGGCATTGCACACTGAGCCAATCCTTAATTTATCCATGGTTTTACTGCTAGCTTCATATGAATTTTAAAATGAAACAAAACAAAAATTGCCTCATGCTGGTGGTTAAGTTCTGCCGTATACACTCAACATCAGGAATGTAGGACTGTGATGTTTTTGAAGATGCTGTGTAACTAACCTAGAAATATAAATGTGGTCTGGGAGGGGCAAGTTCTACATTTTTAATTTTGTATTGATTCTGTTTGTCGGTGTAAGTACTCTTTAAGCAAGAAACTATTCCTGTAGGGCTCTCGAGTTAATACACTGATTTTTAGCCTCCTTATCCTGTTAAAATGAAGAGAATCGGATTGCACCAAGCTGAACATCTGCTTGTAGTGGATCTCTGTCCACTGTTAAGGGAAACAGAATATTAGTGAAGGGAAGCAGAAGGCAGCATTTCGAAATGATATCCTCAAAGCATTTCGTACAGATGTCTCAAAGCTTCACAGGGTATTATGAAGCATAAAAGACATCTGGTCACATTTATATAATCTCATCAGTGTATACAGAAAATCTTCTCCCTGTTTACCTCTACTTGTCAAGAGCCACTGAAAGGCTTATATATTTTTTTATTTGCTTATTTATCTTATTGCTATGTGAGTGCTTCCACTGATTCTTAACTATCCAAATCAGGTTAATGCTTTATTAAATCTCCAGCTTCTCTCACTATAACATCTGACTCTCTCCTGCTTATTTATAGCTCTTCATTGAATCATTTGTAAAGTAGGAGATTTGGGGATATTTTTGTACTGTGTTATGGGGGCATGTTGTCCTTCATCTGCAACTGCTGTGAAATCACTTTTGTCCTCAAGATTGCTATTGTGCCTTTGTTCGGTGTTAACGACACTTCACTTTGGTCTGTGGAAACACTTTACTTCTCTCCTGAAGGCAGAATCCTAAATTGAAATCATTCTCTAGGCACAAATGCAGTTTCCAAAATCCCAGCACAATGAACTGTTCCTAGTGTCCTGCTCCTACAGATAAACATGGGCTGCCTAGCCAGGTTCGCCAGTTATTGGGGAATCCCAGTTAGTCCAAAAACATGCTGAAGAGTCTTACTTTGATGAACCAACACGACAGATTTTATTTACTGTGATTTGTCATCCTGACCTAGTTAGATGTGACCATTTCTTTCCTAGGAAGTAATTAAAGCAGAAACATAGAAAAATATTCTGGCTTTTGTTTTGTCCAGAGGACAACATATTCTACACTGTTGCAACATTGAACTATGTTTCTTGATCCAAGGCTTTTCATTTAGATTGCCAACATATTGGACAATTTATTTCATTCACATGTTCATATTTCTGAGGACTATGTAAGCCACTCTATTAACTCCAAAGGCATTTTGCTCTCTTGTCCATGAGGAGCATTTGTCTTGCCTATCTTTTGATACCTGTTTTCCCAGAGGTTGGTATGAAGTGTCTTCATTTATGCTACATGCTGTAGTTTAGTCTCATTGTTTATTTTCCTCAATCCTTCCTTCTGCTTCTAGATCAGCTGTAGCTCTCCCTTTGTGTGCCACGCTCAGTCTCTGTCCTCCTCCATCTCTGCCAAGTAAACAAACTTTTTCTTTGGAGATTGTTTTTGAAGCATGTCCCTGTGTTGCAAGCCAGTTCTCACTGACCGTATTTGCTGTAGTCAGATGGACCTCATCTGAGCAGGGACCTAACCTTGCTACATAAGTTCTGCACATGCCAAAGGAGTGATAGCCGTACCATTATATTATAATTTCAAGCTCACCTTGTGCTTTTCCAGTTGAAAGGTGGTACCCATAAAGAAAACTGATCCGTGTCCTTTAAAAAGCAAAATCACTCTTCTGTGCCCCAAACTCTGAACAGATACAGCTTCCTACATACTGTACTTCCCGAAGAAATAGGGGGATCAAATCGACTCGCGGTGGAGGTCACTGCCTTACCTAGGAGGAACTGCATCACCACCACCAAACTCTGTGCTAATGGAGCCCGAGTGGTGACAAGCTGAATTCAGCTGCAGGCCTGAATTTGGTCTGTGGGATGCTTCCGACCGGTCTGTCGCCTTTCCCTGTAGGAGACACCCCGACCCGTTTGAGCGCTGAACACAGCATGAATAGCCAAGAACCTCGCACAGCTCAGTAAAAAGCATCAAGCTGTTGATGCCACTGGTAAGGGTATGAGAGGGGACACTAGCCAAGATCTGCAAGAGCCTCCCAGATGCAACTCAGTCTTGCTGCTCTCCCCAAGTTGTTTGACTTGCCAGTGAAAAAACTATTGTATCCCCTGAATTACTGGGTTAGATAGCTTGAGAAACCACTGAGGTGAACTGAGAAACTGGGGTGCGAGAGGGCAGGGGGGGAATAAAGCTGAAATAGCATTCAGCCCCATGTTGTGCTGGATTTAATCTCACAGGAGATTGCAACTGTTATCCTAGGCAGGCCCTTGAAAATGTTGGGTTTAGTAACCGACTTGAAAAGGCAAAGGCAAGAAGATTCATTTTGGTCTGTCATTCTAGTCTTAATACACCTACTGTGCCTTGAGTATTGCAAGATCTAAGGTCAAGCTGAGTTTATAGAATATATTTCTTGCAAGCATCTCACACAAAGACTAAGTTAAAACAACAGCCAAATCTAAGCGACCTGACTTTTCTGTTGGTAGTGAGCAAGGCATCTGGTGTTTAAATGAGCAGCCGTGCTACCTCTGAGCTCTAAAATCTCCTCCCCAGTGCATTGACTCTATTGACTGCCCTGCAGCATAGACACGTAATTTAAACAGCATTAGAGACATGGTCAGAGCAGGTGTTGCCTTTCAATAGAGTGAAATTCCTAATCCTCCAGTGGTGATCATTTCACGCTATCCATGGTGAGAGGGATGGTTCACCCACTTCCTCCACAGGTGATGGTGGCACCATCTGCAAAGTGTTTTGTTACAAAATGAAAATGAAGACCTCTGTTTTCTCGTGGTAGGATTTTTCTGCTTTTCTACATCTGTGCCTTTACTTTCATCCCCAAGGGGTAGTGGCCTAGTTTCGTCAGGGTGCCCTATGGGGATTGCTGTCTGTTCCTGGAAGGAGGTACGCTGGAACCAGCCCAAGCTGAGCTACTGATATGAGGCTTATGCTGTGTGTATGTTTTGTCTCAAGGGCTTTCCTGTTAGTACTTGAAAACCAAGTTATACTGGAGGCATGCCATCTGCAACTCCCAAAAGAGCAACTAATGAACATGCCGGTTCCTTCCTAAAATGGTGCAAGAGTGCCAGTCCCTCCTGCATAAACAAAACCTGTGCTCCTACCAAGCAAGGGTCTTCAGTAGCATGCGGCTCTAACTGTGGAAGAAAACAGGCCTTTTCACGGGCTCGGCCAGTGTACAGAGCCAGGGTGGGTGTTTTGGGGGGCACGTGTTGGTTTCCAATTTCCAGATGCTTTATTCATCTAAGGCTAGCACACTCGGCGCACGAGCTGCCCGAGCTCATATATTTCTCAGTATGCAATGGCAATAAACTTCCCTTTCCGGCTTACCTGCAGCAAGAATAGTAATGCATTGACATGAAGTGTGAAATCATATTGGAGTGCTTTTATTGACACTCACTTGCGCACCCTGTAGCTGAATTATATTTTCCAGCACTTCAAATGGAGTGCTTCTAATCTGGTTCTGATTTGATAAAACAGTCAATGTTTTCCATTCCTTTAAGGGCAATTTTTTTCCAACCCTGCTCTTTGCTTAGCCAAGAACTTAGCACTATTAGGGAGTTTTTCCTGAAAAAGCAGGAGAGAACAGGAAATCCAGGACTCCACTGAGAAATGGACTGATAGCAGCTCTATCACAAAATTGCATAAAATGCATAAAATTGCATCCCTGCAAGAGGGGACTTACAGGTGAACATTTTTAGTTCAGGTACCTGTGGACAAGGACCCACAGGGGAAAGCTATGTTACAAGCAGAGGACATTTACTCAAAAACTAGCTAATAAATGGCTTTCTGGAGAAATGGATAAAACTGACGTCCCATTTTTCTATTGGAAGTTTCAAGTTTTCCTTAAAAACAAACAAACAGGAAAAAAACAAGCAACCTTTTTATTCCAACTTTTGATTGCAAAAACATCCATTTTTTCCAGTTCATTCAATACATATTTTAAAAAGAGGATAAATTTATACTTGGAAAAAGTAGTTTGACATTACCTTGTTATGTCAACACGGCCGGTATTACTTTTAATGCCAGTGTGTCCTAAAGGCCATCTCCTGAGTCGACTCCATACAAACTCATTTCCACACGCAGCCCCACCTGCCTCTTCTCCCTGCCGTAGCTGCCTGCCAGCTCTGCCCACGCTCTCGTGCGGGCAGCAAGGTGCCGGGAACTTGGGGTTCCCCAGGGAAGTGTGGTCCGATCGGTGAATCTGACACACAGCACGAGCATGAGAGATTCCCACGCCGCTCCTGTATCAAAAGTTTCGCAGACGTGAGCTACGCTTCTTTCCCACTGTGCTGTTCACGGTCATCCACAGTGTTTTTCTTGTTAAAATAAGTTTAAAAGCCATTTGGGGATTCTACAGCCACGTTATGTGACAGAGCTTTAAAGAGCACTCTTTTTCTCTCTCTTGTATAAAACCCCCCAGCCCACGCGTACGAGTGCTTATTTTGCGGCCATAGTGATTGTCCTTTCGAAAGGCTTATTTAGTGGTACAGTCAAAATACAGGCAATAAATTTTACCGGCCTCTGGGACAGTATCTAACCTTTATCACTCCACCCTTCTCGTCATCTCGTATGTGTTTATTTTGTATCTCCTGCTTAGCGCAAACTTTGCATTATGGTGTATTTAAGGAGCAAGACGTTTTGCCTGGTTTCTAAGCGCTGAATAGCAGAGGTGAGTACTGACCCGATGGCTCTTTTAGTAAAAGTAAGTGTATATGTTGGCTCCACGCCCTGCTCATATTTTTGCTGTACTTGGTATCTTATTAAGAATAGTGCCCCTACAGTTTCAGTGGGGTCTTCTCTTCCTGGCCCTGAGCGTTGAGCAGATTTGCCATGTTCTGTGAATGAGGTGTTGTATTCCCACCCGAGATAGATAGCTGCATTTCCGTGGCTGGTGGAGTAACTCATCTGTGGAGGGAGGGATGCACCACCAGGTCTGAGCGGTCCTGCGGTGAGCTGGGTGATGTAAGCACAAAGGTGGCGTAATTCAGTGACTGCAACTGGGGACTCCCCCAAAATGCTTAACTTGGTTTTGGCAATTTTGTGTGTGCGTGAGGGATGACGTGTCTAAGACATCACTTCCAGGAAAATATGGCTACAGGATGACTTTTCATTTGGTTGGAAGAAGTAGGCAGGGAGGGATTGTATGTGCAAAATCTACATGAATTTTTCTCTTATTGCTGGCATACAAACAGGGAAGGTCTGTGCGAGGATGCCTTTGTGCCTGTAGTTCTTGCTCTATTATTTGATTTCTTCTTTACTTCCAGTGAGAAAAACTGGAACCATTTTCCTCTCCTGCTCTATAAAATGCCATCTAACTGCCTATATTCAAAGCAGTGACTAGGTAGTTCTCTGCTGTGTTAAGCAGTCTCTCATTTGATGTACTCCATGAATTCACTGGTCTAGTTTTCTGTCCCCAGTATAGCTCAACACAAGCTGTCTGGTTCATGGGTAGTTTCAGCAGTGAAGAGCGTGGTAAAATCTTTATCTGACTTTTTCTTTTTCATTTGTTCCTGTGCCCAGCTCTGGCAAGGGGCTCTGGGACCTTGTCCCTCCTCAGTGTTAATCAGTGTCCCACCCCAGTTAATAGAAATACTGTGAATACTCAAATAGGCAAACTTAAAATCCTCATTCTGGAGTTCACCCATCTGAGCCAAAGTATGTTGTTCGTACCCGAATGCAAAATGAACACACAGCTTGTACTGCGCACGCGTTCTTCAATCTGAGCAAATCGTTACTGGCATTTGGGGGGATTGGCCCAGTCCCGGTCGGGAGCATAACACTGCGTGCTACTGTTCACACAGCACGTCCTACAAAGCCCTGGCTCGCTGCTGTGTTTTACTGGGACAGCAAATATTCAGGTTCATGGCTCATGTTCTGCTATTGTAGATCTGTGAAATCTTGATTCTTTGGCCAGCCCAGTGCAGTATTAGGAGTGTGTTCCCAGTCCTCAGGTCAGTTTTGACTCCCAGTGTGAAAAAGTGACTAGTCTACAGAGCTAAACAGTCATAGAGTGATAAGCTGTATCACGGCTGGGAATCAAAAGCTCTACAAGAAGTTGCCTCCTGGGCGGGTGCTCAGCTCAGGGTGGGGGAGCGCAGGGCCCGTTTGTGTCTGGTGTCCTACTTAATTAACAGCCACAGAGGCGCCAGCAACCAGGAGCACTGCCAATAAGGTAAACAACAGGGATTTGGCTGTTAATGGAGCAGCCGGCACAGCCAGGGGACACGCAGGGGCCCAGAGGCACTGCTCCAGACTGCGTGGGCGTGCTGGAGTCAGCACAACGGTGGTGGTGACACCCCACGGGACATGGTCCCTGGCACCAGCTGGAAAGCTTATGGGTCAGGATCAGTGGGGAGGCCAGCAAGAGGACATGGCAGTGCAGGCCACCCAAACAAGAAGACGAATTAGACAAAGCATAAAAAACTGGAGAAATCTAGTTTGGGGATCCCAAGTACATAGAAGAAGACATTGGCAGACTGGAGTGAGCCCAGCATGTGGTTAGCACATGGCTGGAACATCTGATGTGTGAGGAGTTTGTTCAGCCTGAAAAAGAGAAGTCTGGTGGTCGGGGGGAGGGAGATCTAATTATTGCCTTCAACTACCTATTGGGTGCTTATATAATGGGTAGCTGGGGAAGACGATCCTCTCAATTGCTCTGTGCTTCTGCAGGATCCAGGCTAGATTCTGGAGAGTGGGATCCTGCTGCGCTGGAGAGGTTGTCTCATGCAGGTCCTGGCAGATGGCGAAATAACAAGCAGAGGCCAATAGGACAGGAAGATCTGTAAGGATCTGTAAGGCTCTGATCTCCTATGGGTCCATTCTAGTGGGGAGGAACATCCATTGGGAAGAGCAGGGCTTTGGTATTTCCACACTCTGCCTTCTGTCCTTAGGCCAAACATAGATGCTCATCAAAATGTCTATAACCACGTATACTGTTAATGCTAGATCCCCCCGAAACAAGCAGGTAAGGTCTATGTGAAGATAAATTGCTCATCTAAAGGTCCAGAAATAATTCTGATTCCATAACTCCCACAATGAAAGATAAAGATACTGTACCTGTTACTGGTGACTTCAATTTAATCCATTGCCAGCATCTCTTGTCCTCAAATGATGGAAAAATCTATGATACTGCTGACCTGTAGCAATTGCTGTTTCATGATTTTTTTTTTTTTTTCCAGTGGGTATAATTGCCAGTTCCATCCTACATTTTTAGAAATCTTTTCAGTGTTACTAAGGCAGTGCTTCCACCTCATAAAAATGATAAAGGGTTGTCTAGCCTTCATTAGGTTAAAAACGCCATTGGTAAATGACCGGTCATGATTCTGGGAGGAGATTCTCAGGGTGCAGTGATGTACAAAACTGGAAGAGAGCAAAGTTCATTGTCATTTTAGTAATTCTGTTAGTGACCTTCATCAGCCTGCAAAGGTGTCTCCTGTTGTTAATCATTAGGCCATTAACCTTAACAGTACTTCTTGGTATGCAGTCTGCCTGAGCAAAACGTGTCAGTGCATCTCTGCCTCTAAATTCGGCAGAACTCCACAGCACACTGACATTTAGTGAGGAGATATAACATTTTTGAAGAGAAGGTAGAAGGAATGTGCAAAAGCGATTGTGAATGTGGGAGTGCTGGGCCTTCTGGGGTGAGCATAGCCCTTCAGACACAAGATTCATTCATTTAATCTGAAGTATCTTGAGAGAAATGAATGCAGGCAAGTTCAGATCACTTATCACACAACAGCAACAGCAACAAAAAGCTTGCATTTCTCTGGGCAATCTGTGTGCACGCTAATGTCAAGCTGTGCATGAGAATATGTTACCACAAAGGAAGGTAGTGTGCTCTAATTAGCAGTCACAGAAATGAAATATCAAGGTGGTATTTCAGTGACGAAGAGCCAGACATGTACGGATTGTGATACATGAATGTTACATAGATATACTGTACTCTTTTAAGAGATGCTTTTTCACAGGAGTATACTGCATATTATTAGACACTCATTATCACATATGATTGTACTCATTTTTTGTAGGGTTCATTATAAATTAAGCTTGAAATGGTATTAAATGCAGTGCTATTTTTGTAGGTGTGTATCACAAGTACAGTTGGATGGGAACTTTACAAGTACACTTTTTTTCCCCTAGGGGAGAGGGTTTGTTGGAAAATGTCAGTTTTGTCATAGCCAAAGTGTTCGAGGAAACCTGGCCATTTGACAACCTTTTGCTGACGAATTGGTGGGTTTCTAATAGAGGGCTGTCTGGTTCCTCGCTGCCTTGTTGTTGCTGAGGAGCTCAAGGCTTCGCAGCTCAGGAGCAGGCTCTGCATGTGGGCTGTCAGGAATTCGGGACCCCTGGCCTCCTGGGCGCCTTGGCGCGGGGTCTAGAAATGGAAACTCTGGGCCCCTCAGCCTCAGCATGAGATGCCTTGCTCTAATCCCCTAAGCAGTGAGCCTTGAAAGCCTTTGTTCAAGGCTTTGTCCTGCCCTTCTCTGTAGCTGACTTTGACTTTCAAGGACTTCTTGTGAAGTCCCACAGAGTGAGAAAACGTTGCTCCAGAGCTGGGAGCAATCAGCTGTTCCGTTTCATTCAGCAAAAGAAGTGCTTTGGTTTCTCTAATTTTTCTTTTTTCCAAAATGTCCACAGTTCTGGATATTTCTAAATTTCTTGTCATTCTAACTCAGAACAAAGCCTTTTACAAAATATCAGAATTTCCCATAGGACAGAAATCCTGAGCTTTTCCAGTCCATTCCCGGCGTCTCTGGGTTTGGTTCCACGGGGATGGTGCTTGCGAGGGAGGTCGCAAGGCTTCAGCAGGCCACTAGCGGAGCCTGGCCTTTTCAAGAACCRTTTCTGGATCCACCGGTGAGATGAATTAGAAGCATCAGTGTTCCTGCTTTTACTTAAAACTCTCTCACTGAGCACACTGAAGTAATCATTTTAACTGCATCCTGTTACCATTTTGTGTGTGTTTCTAGATTCATATGCTAGCCTCACTTGACTTCATTAATTCATCATAGGGATGTCTCTCATTTCTCTTGATTCTTTAAACCATTTCTAGAATTAGAGTTCGTACAGGAAAAAAATTAAAACGCAGAACACACACTAAATCCTTTCATCGCATTAGACCCTGTCTAGCTGATTTCCCACTGCCTGCCAGGTCGAGTACTTAATGATACTAAATGTTGTTATGGGCCGAGCTGACAGCAAACCTTTAGCTAAGGCTGTTATGCGTAAGGCACCGGGTAGCATCTCTTCTATTACGAAACTAAGCAGTTGTCTCCTCTGTCTCTGCAAGATCTTTGCTCTCTGTTTTGCCTGGTCTGCACAGATCTGGGCTGCATTATTTATACTGAATTCACAGTATTCCTTGATGTCACGGGAATGGCTGCTAAACAGAGCTGACGTGTGGGAAGGAGGGGCAAAGAAGAAACTGCCCAGTCCACCTTAATTACTTATTGCCTCACTAAATTTAAAAATTTTTAATTTGAAAACCAAGCAGACTTCTTAAAAATCTATTACCAAGACCAACAGTACCAGTTGTCCAAACTACATATATTTTGTGCAACAGAATGTGCCAACATTTTGAAATATTGTTACCCTGCTTGTACTGAACACTGGGCCAGTAATCTCAGGAGGTAACTAGATACAATGCAGGTTGTATTCACTAAGAAGAACTGTTTATGGCAACAGATGATATTGAGTGTAAGGTGCCTGAACTTAGTCTTGATTACAATTGATACACTTTGAAGTCTTACATGATAAACTGCCTTTCAAGTGCCGCTAATCCATGTAATCTAGAAGAAGAGAAAGAAGGAAAGCCACAAAACAAACATTCATTAACATTCATTTAGCCTCTGGTTGAAGTTCGCAGTGCTGAAGAACAAGGTCCTGCCTCTGTAAAGGTGTTTGGGTTGAAGACTGTTGAAGCAACTTTCTAATTTAGACCTCTTTACAAAAACAGTTGAAACTGTTCAAACTCGTGAGGTTCCAGCTCCTGCTTAGGGCCCACAGCAAAGCCTGCGTTTGCACAGGGACAGTCCTAGTGTGGCATCTCCTCAGCGGTTCTGGCTCTTGCAGTGAAGTTGAGGGGGAGACTTGCTCTCCAGTGGACAAATTTTTGACATGAGCACGAAGAAACAACTACCCTGATTCCCATCAGAGGCAAGGAACAGCATAACTAGAAATAATGTGGTTGCTTACATCTAATATCCCAGGCAGAAGTAGGATAGCACTGAAGAATGTCAGCTTTAAAATAAGGTGGGACCATCTGGCACATCAGAGCCTACTAATATGTTTATTACCCTCCTCTTAGGTTAGGAGCAGACATACACGTGAGTGACTGATGTAGGATGCATGCTCAGCAAGGAGAAAGACATTGTAAAATAGATG
Source organism: Apteryx rowi (assembly GCF_003343035.1). Classification (NCBI taxonomy): domain Eukaryota; kingdom Metazoa; phylum Chordata; class Aves; order Apterygiformes; family Apterygidae; genus Apteryx; species Apteryx rowi. Next base: position 1,297,603 of record NW_020450772.1, read on the forward strand.
CTTATAAGCTCTACCAATACCTCTAAAACATCAGTGTAAGACATGCAGCTGAGTGTAACAGGCTTCAAAGTACAAACTCCCTGGAAGTCAGACAGTAAGCACCGTTCATTTCTGACAGACTTACTTACAAAATCCTTCTGCCCTGGAATAAATGAGCAGGCTGCCAGCACAGTAGTTTCCTGGGAGACTTCTGTTGCTGCGATCAGCTTCTCCAGAGGCTAAACTTTCATCTAAATAGAACAACTAACTTCTCAGCACATGCAAAGAAAACCTTCCAAGCATGCATCTTGGCAACTGCTAGATAGCCTACAAACAGATGTCTAAATCTGCCTCAATTCAGCAGCAAAATGAGTAGAAAAGTAGTTTCAGTAGCCGCTTGGGCAGGTTTATTTTGAAACAGCAACAGAGGGAACTGAAAGCAGGAGCTATTGAAGTTGTTATTTCCTTGGACAGATGCGTGGGTTTGTACAGCACGCTTAGCAGCAGCTGGACCCACAAGACATGGTGTTGCCAACCCAGTCCCCTTCCAGGCTTCTCCTCCAGAGTAGAGAGGGAAATATTTCTCCCCAGGAACAGGCCAAATGTTCTTGCAGTTCTGCTGGTCCTGTGCTAAGAGAGAAGCCTATTGAAGGAGGGGGGTAGCTGCCTATTGAGTCCAGCCTCCAGAAGCAATTAAGAAGAAGCAACAAATTTCAGAGAGGGTTTAGAGGCTGTGTAAAGGAGGATGCATGACCCCCCACTTCTCCCAGATGAAACTAGAGAATCATTTCTAGTTACCGTGAATAAATCTCTGCTCCAAATGTTATAATGATTCATTGAGCACATGTAGCTGAACGAATGCTCTGGCATTAGTAAAATGCCATATGTAGACAAAACATGTCTATAGTGTGTCAGGAGCAGAGAAGAAAGAAAAATATGGAAAATTCTTCAATTGTTAAAGATAAATTGTGTGATCACACAATGCAACACCTGTTTGTAATTATAACTTACTGGCTGGTTTCTTGCCTTTTTACTTTCCTCCTCTTGCTTGGCAAATTATGCCGATAAAGAGAAACATGCATTGCTCTCCTTTAAGTACTTAAAAACACAAACATTTCTACCAGGTGGCATGTGGCGTTTTACTTCTTTCTTCCCAGTGAGACTATCAATCATGGCACATTTTTCTCAGTAACTGTGTGTCCACAGATTTCTGTCCCTCTTCTGTTTGCAATTACTTGCTGTGCTCAAGTACCAGCCTTTCCTATGTACGCTTGCAAACCCTTCTGCCCACCAGTAGGAAGATTATAATAATTTATCATTTTTACACCCTGTGGTGGGGGTGTGTTTGACTTTAACTTAAGTCACTCGCAACAGGTATCGGAGAGGAATGAAATGAAACATCAGCTGTGCAATTCTTCTGTACTCTGTGAACCCTCTGATACCTGGGAATAACAGGAAAGAGCTTTTGCCAGGTGTGGGTTGTTTAACTAGAACAAACACGTTATTTCAGGAACAAAAGATCATAATATACAAGGTATTTTGTTTTCTTCCATCTCAAAACTGACAGGCGGGTGTTTGCCCTGTGGTTGTTTCCCTTTGTCTTCCATGCTTGATGCGAGGCCTTAGCAAAAGGTTCGGCACTACGCGTGCGAGGCTATGAGGCTTCCTAATGAGCCGCTTCCTCAGGCGGCGTCCTTTGTTAGTGCTTCAGGATTCAGTGTGACAAATAGTAGGTAATATTTCCTAGCTGCCCTTTGTGCCACCGGTGCCCCTCTTCTGCCCTTGGTGCCGGTGGTGGCAGAAGCTGCCCTCCCGCAGGCCTCGCCAGGCTGCTCGCTCCCGCGGACGCCCGAGCCCGCTGGCCCTTGCCGGCTCTCTTCCTGAATGGCTCTAGGTCTTGAACGTTCCCAGTCCAACCAAGTGTCAGGAAAATAATCTATAAAGAGATCATAATCTTTTGCATAATATGCCTCTGAGAAACATCATCCCTAAGTGTTCACAGGGCAAGTTAATGACAGCACTTATCAAAGACTCTAATAACACAGGCTGTAAAACCTGATGTAAGAGCAGAATATACTGGAGCAATGGCTGTTAGCAGATTGGTTCACGCTTCTTGAAAAATTTGTCAGGGAGAGGCTAAGAAAAATGTAGTAATTTACAAATACAAGAAAAATATACTTCCACGTTCAGTTCTTTAGAACATTGTTTATTATAAGCAGTACAAAAGTAGCATAGGTTTTCAGTCTGCTGCTCCTTCCATAACACGTCTGCTGATTCACGGTTGTCTTTTATTACTGATATAATAGAACCTATAATCTGTGTTTCAGGGATACGTGTGAGGAACTTACTAGCAAGGATATATTTTCTTTTCTCCTTTGCCTTACTGGCAGATTGCTCTAGATCTCCTCTGTAATAGAAATGGACAGATATGGCAGCACCAACATAGCATTTATTTTGTTCCTATTTATCCTCTGTGTCTTCAGAGGCAGTAGTCTGCACATAAAATTTGTCTCACACCAAGTATAGGAGAAACAACACAGTGTTGAAGGGATGGTGATACTGTGACTTCCAAGTAAAGATGCAAGAAAGCACATCTTCCTGCCAGGAAATCCTATGCACTGTTATGATAATTGATGTATAATACTTTGTTTCTAGCAAGCTGGGCAAGTTTACACCATGTTGTATTACATATCATCTAATAGGGATGGATGAAGCAGATATAAGTACTGTTCTTCATTTCATATAGTATTTCTCATTGCATTTAGTCAAAATATTATATATATGGGTAATGAACCCCTAAGGTGTGCATTTTTTTAATGTAAACTCAAGAGGTACATGCAATTTAGTGTCACTTTTCTTCATGTGTATTTGCCCTCTCAAATGGCATATGTTGCGTCTTCCATGTTGTAGTAGTAACACCATTGCAGTTGGCTGTAGGTGCAATGGTTTTAAGTGTGGCAAGGTCTATATGGAGAGGAAATAATACTTTTCATTAGATCAAGTGGGAAAAGCAGACACTTTCAGGAACATAATCTTTTCCACAGATCATATATCATTACTTTCTCATAGCTCTGGGAGCACTGAACAAGGAAGATAAGCAGCACTATTCCCATTTTGCAGGCATGGACATAGATGGAAAGGAAAGCAAAGTGGCACAAATGGAAATAGAAGCCATGTCTCCTGAGTCCCATTCAAGTGCTCTGTGATTTCTGTTCCATATTCATTTCTAAAATGTATGAGGAAAAAGGGCATTCAAATGACATGAGCATCCTGACATAGACAGATCTATAAAAACTTGAAACAACAGAGTTGAGATGAAGTCAACTTTGTCACTTTATACACTTCATTTCCAAAAATTAATGGTTGGGTATTCACATCTTCAGATATTTATCCTTAAAACACACAACTGAGTAATGGTGACTGATAACAGGCAATGAAAAGGTGCCATTCCTTCATTCTGTTGTCTTCAGTAGTTATTTTTCTTTCTTAGGCTGCACACATGTATTTTGCACCTCAGCAAGTGTGCAGCCTATGTGGTCTTGCCATATGGGAAGTTATTAGTCAAGATGATGAAGACACGGACAAGGACAAGAATTGTTAAGTGGACTAAACATGAGACAACAGTACGTTGTGGTCAAAGGGAGGTAAAGGCTGGAGAAGATTTACAGATGGACTTGGACTGTTTAGTATTTTTATTAATGGCATGAAAAGGTGGGAGTATACTTATAAAACTGATCCAAAACAGGGAGGATCAAAATACACAGGAAAAAATCTGAGAACTTTGAAAACTGAACTAACAGAAGTGAGCAGAAATTCAACAGTACACAGGGTAAATTGTTAGGGACTATTAAAAATAATCTCTCATATACTGCTGGAGTTCTACAGTCCAGAAAGAAACAGGAGGAGCAAGATGTAAATATTTTCATTGATCAGAGGATGACCATCACTGTAAGCAAAATAAATGCAATCCTAAAATATGTAAGGCGATTTTTTTCCACTGGAAATAGAGCTACGTGCAAAGCCCTGAGTTGACTTCATCTTAAATAGTGTTAGTAATTCTAGTCATTCTGTCTTATGAGTGGAGACTGAGCAAACTTAGCTGGTTTACTTCAGCAATTGTTATCTATATATACATATGGGGGTAAATATCAGGGACTGGATATAGAACCAGTTCCATAAAAACAAATTAGTAGAAACTGATGGCGAATATCTATAACTTAGAAGAAGAACTTGGAAGAAGAGCTGTAGGCATAATAGGGCTGAAAAACATAACTGATTTTAATACGGAGCCTGATCAGTTTGTAAGAAGATTTTGTAATGGGGTCAGATGCCATAGCCCATTCTTCCAATCTTACTATTTTTGTAAGGCCAAGGTGAGCTCATGGGATTTATTTTTAAGTGATTTGAAACTACTGGGCTGTCAAGTAGTACCATAAGCCCTTAGGTGCATGAGAAGTCTTTGAAATCAAGTTCTCTACTTTGGAGTTAAGTCAGAATTGCTTTTAATCAGATTGCTTTTTGCTGTCACCAAAGAGCTGGATGCTCAGAACTTAACCTAAATAATTTCTATTGCACTGGGATTAATAGTCAGATCTTCTGCTAAAGTCAATTGGTATAATTCCTCCGATTTCAGTGGAGTTGTGCTGATCTCCAACAGCTCAGTATTTTAAAGTAACGTGAATCTATGAATTTTATATTAAGTCAAAGAAAAGAATATAGTTGAAGTTCCCTGTGCTGTCTGGAGGATTATATTAGAGAGTTAAAAAAAGAAAAAGAGTACCTATCATTTTAGAATGCTATAGTGTATCAAGAGCACATGAAAAGATTTAAAAGTCTGGAAATTTAAGTTATCTTACCTGGTCTAGGAGGCTGCTGGCTAGAATTGTAGCATCAGAAGAGTCAAGAAAAGGAAGCAATGGACAAGGTGGGGAAGGGAGATAGACTACTACTACTTTCATCTAACCTTTTTATGCAATTATTTGTACCCTATATTAATGACAAACATTTTGAAGAAAGAAAATCTTTACTAAAATTTCAGGACCAACTTCTGCAACCAAATGGTAGTCCATAATACAGACATTTCAAATCTAACCAAAAAGTCTTCCAAAAAAACAAAACAAAACAGGAGAATCTAGTCTGAACTGAAGTGTCCAGGATTAACACAAAAACAGAATTGCACAGAATCACAGAATGGTTAATGTTGGAAGCGACCTCTGGAGATTTTCTAGTCCAACCCTTCTGCTAAAAGCATGGTCAATTAGAGCAGGTTGCTCAGGGCAGTGGCCAGCAGGGTCTTGAATGTCTCTGAGATTGGAGACTCCACAACATCTCTGGGCAACCTGCTCCTGTGTTTGACCACCCTCACAGTGAAAAAGAGTTTTCTTATATTTAAATGGAATGTCCTGTATTTCAATTTTTGCCCATTGCTTCTTGTCCATTCACCAGGCACCACTGTGAAGAGTCTGGCTCCATCTTCTTTACACTCTCCCATCAGGTATTTGTAAACAATGATAAGATCCCCCTGAGACTTCTCTTCTCCAGGCTGAACAGTCCCAACTCTCTCAGCCTCTTCTTGTATGACAGATGCCCTTAATTACCTTTGTGGCCCTTCTCTGGACCGGCTCCAGTAAGTCTGTGCCTAGAGAGCCCAGAACTGGACCCTGCACACCAGATGGGTCTTACCAGCGCTGAGTAGAGGGGAAGGATCACCTCCCTTGGCCTGCTGGTGACACTCTTCCTAATGTAGTCCAGGATGTTGTTGGCCTTTTTGCTGCAAGGGCACATTGCTGGCTCATGTTCAACTTGTCCACCAAGACTTCCAGGTCTTTCTCTGCAAAGCTGCTTTGCAGCTGGTCAGCCCCCCAGCCACCCATGACGCATGAAGTTTTTCCTCCCTAGGTGCAGGACCTTGCATTTCCCTTTGTTGAACTTCATGAGGTTCCTGTCAGCCCATTTCTCCATCCTCTTGAGGTCCTTCTGAATGGCAATGCAACTGTCTGATGTATCAGCCTCCCAATTTTGTATTATCTGCAAACCTGCAGAGGGTGCAGTCTGTCCCATCATCCAGGTAATTAATGAAGATGTTTAACAATATTGCCCCAGTTTTGACCTTTGGGGTACACCACTAGTAATTGGTCTCCAGCTGGCCCTCCTGCTGCTGATCACAACCCTTTGAGCCTGGTAGTTCAATGAGTTTTCAATCCAACTCAGTCTACTTGTCTAGTCTGCCCATCAGCAGTTTGTCAATGAGGATGTTACAGGACACAGTGTCAAAAGCCTTACTAAAATAAAGATAAACAATATCCACTGTGCTCCCGTCATCCATCAAGCTAGTCATTTCATTACAGAAGGCTGTCAGGGTGCTTAAGCACAATTTCCCCTTCATAAATTCATCCTGACTACTCCCTATCACATTCTTGTACTTAGTATGTTTGGAAATTATTTCCAGGAGGATTTGTTCCATCACCTTCCCAAGATCAAGGTGAGGCTGACCAGCCTGTAGTTCCTTGGATCCTCCTTCTTGCCCTTCTTGAAGACAGGGATGACATTTGCTTTCTTCCAGTCCTCAGGAACCTCCCTGTTCACCATGACCTTTCAAAGATAATTGAGAGTGGCCTCACAATGACATCAACCATCTCCCTCAGCACTTGTGGGTGAACCCCATCAGGTCCCATTGACTTGTGTATGTCCAGTTTGTTTAAATATTCCCTAGCCTGATCCTCTTCTACCAAGGTTAAGTCTTCATTTCAATAGTAAAGAATACTTAAAGAAAGCATTGTATAAGCTGTTGCCATCCTTGCAGTGAGTTGACCTCACAGCAGTCTTTCTCCGTAGCTGTACTGAATGTTTGTTGGTGTATGTTACACAGCAGTAGGCAGGAAGCCATAGCGCTCTTGCACATGGAAATTTCCCAATATACAATAACATGAACAAGAATATTATGTATATGCTAAAGCCAGCCCATTCAACATTATTCTTTCATGGGCAACTTCACAGTAGGAAATTAGATATGTTTGAAAAAGGAACATACTGGTTGAGATATAAATGTGATGAATAAATGAATGGAACAACATGAAAGCAAAACATTAGATGGATTGTTTTCTCATATGCTGTTTTCTCATTTTAAGTATCTATATATAGTCAACATACTGTCTGCCATAATTACCAGCTACATTTTTCCTTCAACCAGCCATGCACATTTTTCCTTCAGGATAGTCTTTAATGTCATTTTATATTTTCTAATATCCTTCATTGTTTCAAACTCCTTTACACCTGGAGAGATGACATACAATACTGTTAAAGACTACCTGTTGCAGGCAACCCCCTCCAAGAATGCTAGCTGCATCCTCTCAAGCTCCCCAGACTTCAGTCCAACATTGCTTTTTTCTTCTGAAGCTCTGGTTCTTTCTAAATCGTATTTCAGTGCTGAGGTCTCTATATGTTGACTCTTCTTTTCCCATTGCTTGATTCAGCATATGTATTTTTCTGGACCAATGTTTAAAACAACCCTGTTAGAGTGCGAATTTATGTATCTTGCAACAGCAATGGATGGTCAGGAAGACTCTCTGAAAAGGGAAGGAAATAAATGAACTTCTTTAGATTTGGGGGAGTGACTTTTGGTATGACTGAATAGTTGTTTTAACCATGCCGTCTGATTCACTGTGAAGTGTGGCAGGGAGAAGTAATGATGGAAACAGCAAAAATCTCTAGCAATCACACCTAAGGCCATGCATGGTGATTTACAGCATCTGGAGTTCACCCATCCCATAATGAGATGATTATTTTTGGAAACACTGCACTCAGGTAGGTCAGTACCTGCCGCTTAGTTTCTTCCCTGGTTTTTACGTGCAGGTTTTTAGGTATGGCCAGGATACTCTAGACTCAACCTGAGGATGGTCAAGGTGCCTTTTGTGGTGCCTTTTGAGAGGACATGGGGACTTGTTCTTCTCCGCCACTACTGCAACAGGTGATAAGGTCATCTTGGGGCTGCTGTATAAGCCCAGGGTTGCTGAAGCACGAGGCTGTCCTCCTTCTCTTGCAACATGTCTCCCTCCTCTCAGGCCTTAAGGCAGGCAAACACAACCAGAACAGTGCCGCTCTATTCACGGGGAGAAAAAGAAAGAAGAAAACACCCTACCTCCAGTTCAGATGTCGGTGCCTTTCCATTAGGTATGGGAATGGGTGTGTGGTGGGGAGTATCTTGGAGAAAATTATATATAGTTAGTTGTGTTAATGTGTCTCGTTATCCTATAAAGACAACACATATAATAAATGCATCTTATCCTCAGTCAGAGAAATCCCTGGCTAGCTGTACAAATCACTTGCTGTCCTGAAAGCTTCTACATTTCCTGATGGTTTTGTTTCGTCTACATGCTGCTTTACTGTCTTCCTTTCTGGGATCTTAGTTGTGCAAGCTCTCTATCTACGTTAATCTTGCAGTAAACCTCCTGTGCTACCCTTTTTCAGAAGAGGTGAGCAAATGCTGCTGCCACCAACTGCTTTTCAAGGAGCGGCATTTCACTGTATCTCATTAAATATTGCTCAGACCTTTCCCATGATCAAAAGTGTCCTTTTGCATTTCTCTGTTTTTCTTGCACCGTTTTGTAGCTCACTGCTATACCAGGATAAGCCACTAAGACAATTTTATACTTCTGCTACTCTCACGGATTTAATGGATACAGATTAATTGTCACCAGCATTTTACACCAGAGTCTGCAGTCTCTAGTTTTACTATACACAATGAATTCATTACGTTGCCTTTTCCTTTATGTGGTATTTTAATAGACTCTTGGCCTATATCATTCCAGAGGTAGTATGACTGACTTGTACTAACTAAACAATCATTGTTTCTGAGGAGATGTTTCCAACAGTTTGCTAACCGGTTTGTCAGCTGTGTTCATTACAATGTGAAGATGTAAGCAAATACTAAACAGCTTGGTGGTTTGACCACAGCAAGAATTAGCTCTGAAGTGACTCCTTCTGCTATAGGCAGTCACTTCATTAAGTATTTATGAAACTGAAATGTTTCTGTTAATGAAACACAACTGTAGCCTCTCAGAGAAAGACTGATGTGCAAGTGCCTTGCTTCCTATATGATTTAATGCATTCACTGACTGGTAATGTCTTTGACATAGAGAATAAAATGAGAAAAAAAGAGGAATGATAGAACCACCAGCTTTGGGTTCAATTATGCCTCTTAGGAGAAACACGAACAATAAATTACACTCGGATGTTTCAACCTGTGCCTGGAACCTGTGTGTGAACACATGAGCTAATGGCACCTGGTACTTGGACAGTGGGACATGTCCCAGTTCTGCTTCTTGGGCTTGCTTTCTTTTGCTGGGAAGACTGTGCAGCTGCCACCAGCCAGCATCCTGTCTTCCTAAAACATGCATCTCCCAGCACAGCCTGATCCTGAAGGTCACCAGCACCGCTGATTTTAATGGGCAAGGCTGAGAATTCCCATTAGAATTCAGCTAGTTACGTATCACGGGTGAAGGGAAAAGGATGCAAGTAATGAACAGATCGAATCGCCCTTAGATTAATGCTTAGATGTTGTGGTCACTTAATAGTTGGCCTTTGGTGTTTAACAAGTATTTTTTATAGAAATGTAACCAAAATACCAGACCTTTATGGACCTGGGCTATCAACAGACCCCACATTATGATAAAACAGACATCAGCCAAGGGGCATGAGCCGTGGCTGATAGATTTAAATAGAGGAGACCAGAAGAAACAGAGAAGTGGAGTCATGGAGAGAGCAGTTCACAAAGAGCTGGGCACTGGGACCTACCCTGGTGGAAGAAGTTCCTTGGTTCCCTGGGCTAATTAAAAGCACTGCTGCCTAACCTGGAGGAAGATCGAATGTCTTTTTCTTTTTTTAAAGGCTGGGTTTCTCTGCTTCATTTTTTTTGAATAGCGTCTGACTGAGAGCCTGCAGTGGCTATGGCACTCAGTGCTTAGGCTGCCAGGAAGCAAGACCAGTTTATACAAAACCACGATGACATGTGCTAGTTTTAACAAAAATGAGCTCAAACAAGGCAATATGCTCCAACAGCTTCTGCCTTCCTGTTTTTTCTACAAAAGAAAAACCAGATGAATCTCTAGATATATGAGCCATACAGCAGGCATACTGGGCCTTGATCAGGCAGAGATGCCTGTGCTGAACTTTATGCACTAAATAGTCCTATTGATTTAAATGTGACTATTGCACAGTTCAGATCTGCTTACATGCTTGCCTGGTTTGGAGTCAGGTGATTTCAACTTTGCTTTTACAGAAGTCTGTAGGAGATTTTGTCCTTGACTTTAATGGGAGAAGGATCAGGCATTAGTTTAGTCTGCTTATCAAAGTGGCAGCATAACCACAGAGCCAGAAGGAAACAAGAAAAAAATACCAACTGGTCAGAGCAGTAAAACACCAGATGGGTAGGTTTAGACTTTTATGAAGTTTATGTAGTCAAATACGAAACAGCAAGTGTTTCCCAGGGCAGAACATGACAGTTTAGTCAAGATCATTTCAGTTAGCTGATTTAGTTACAAACAGTCCCTTAAGGAAAAGAGCACAGCCCAAGAAACAACAAAAATTGGGTTCAATATTGGTACATTGTTGTAGTCAAAACTTATGTTTTGATAAATGTTTTCAACATTCCTGTAAAAGCCAAAGCTATAAAAAGTACCGAATGCAAAGCAGAGGTCTTTAAAGTCATTAAAAATTCTTCCTTCCAAAAATAAATAACCAAATGAACTGAAAATTCAACCTGCATTGCATTTTTCTCATTTTAGCTTTAGGTAAATACAGCCAGAAGTTCAATTCTCTGTTTATTTGCAAACACTGCATAATAAACATAAATGTACTGCTGTTAAGAATAATAATGCAATGCTAATGATTCTGAAAAGCAAAAAGGGAATGAGGGAACTATCTGAAAGAAAGGGACAAGTAATTAGGCAAAGCAGGGTGATGAAGAAGTAGATAAATGCCTATGAAAATTATGCAGTAAAGGTGAGTAAGAATAAAGGAATAGAACCTGTACATTAAATCCTACAACCAAAAATACAGAAAGTGCTGACAAGGATCAGCTGTGAAAGGTGGATCTAAACTAACTCCCCACTTAATCTGATCAGACAATCCATTGTTTTCAAAATAATTGGGGTGAGGCTTTGCACCAGAACCAAGAATATGTGACCACTAATGAAAACAGGGTAATCATCAAAGTTTTGCTTTCCATATCTGATTTGTCATCCTGCCAAGTCTCTGACTCTCACAGCGCCTCCCTCACACCTGCCTCCGGCACTGTAGTCTCCCAGGAGCTCCGCTATCTGCGTTTCACTGGTGCTCAACCAGGCTCTTTTGCTCATGGCCCATTTCCTGCAATGCAATTGGCCAAGGAGTTTTCCATCTCCTCTTGGATGGACTCCCAGTAAATGGAAATTTAAGGGATGCCACCTGGGGCAACACATAGAAGCTAAAAGTACAAGGCTACACAGTGTGCGTGAGAGCAGATGATTCTCAAGCTGACAGTTACAAGACATTAACAGTCCCAGTGGGTCAGGACAGGAGAAGGTACCTAGCATGCAATGACCAGTGGATTACATAAATTAATTATGACTTTAAATGAATGTTTTTTTCCCTAGTTCCCTCTGTACCACTTTTTCCATTGCCTTTGATGGAATGATCTTATTTCTGTTTCCCAGGCCTATAACTGACAGAATACTGAAGAATATAGGCATTATACAGATGTTATTAGAAAAAATGGAGGCTGATATTAGATGTGGGAAAAATGGGTGCAAAGAGTAATCAAGCCTTGAAGGAAAAAAAAAAAGCAATTAATTCATTTTATTAGAAACCGTAAAATAAAGGGGGTTTTTTTAAGTTTGATTTTAACACTTTTTTGTGGTTAGCAATAAAAATTGGATTACTTTCCATTAGTAACTAATGAGATTGGGACACTGGAGTTTGCAATATTATGTCTGCTAACAGGGATCAAAGACCTTTCATAGTAATCAGCTGCTGCAGAGATGTTGCTGAAGAGCAACAGTTTCAGTATCGCCAGTGAACGCCTCTGGTTGAGGAAAGGTTTAATCAGAAGTTACATCTTGAAAGGAGCAGCAAAACTGCAGAAGCTGGGCTTTTCCCTGAGATAAACCTGGGGCGGTTCGGCTCGCCGGCTCTGCAGCCCGAAGCAGTGACGGGGGAATGCTGGCTCCTTGGTGTCAGTGAGAGTCCTGCTGCTGAGTGCGGGTACAGGGACGGCACCGCCAGGTTTTTCTCCAGGGAAGGAGCGTTTGAGCAAGTAGAGCAATATCCAGATGTTGTCAGATATACTGAGATGCAAAGAGCAGAGGAAATGTGAAGTGGAGCCATACGTTGGCACTGGCTCATGTAAAATATGCATATTTGGGGCTACTGCTAATGACCGTGGTCCATCTTTTCTCAGATTCTGTTCCTCTGACGACCCTTCGCTGCCTGGGCGTTTGTTGTACCGTTCCTTCCCATAGCTGACCCGAGCTTTATTCACCCACTGCCCTTGGTGCTCTGCTCCCTCCTTGGGTCCCTGCCTGCCCCTTCTCTTTCCTTCCGCGTTCGCTTCAACCCCCTCACCCACTCTGATTTAATTCGCCTTTGCTAAGAAAATGCCTTCCAATATTTTTGGCATGGAAATGCTTATGACCAGCCACTTTTTTATCTAAAAAAGTGTAGCTGAGTATCTTGAACACCATAATAGGGAACAATTTTCAGACAGCAGTAAGCACCCAAACGCAGGGGCCTCTATATAGTATCAAGTAAAATGTCAAAGGACTGGGGCTTATGGAATGCATTAGTTGCTTTGGAAGCTGTATGCCTCGGTGCATTAGTTTCCCACCTGTGAAATATTTAAGGGCACTGTGATATTTAGTTAATATTTGTAGAGGGTGAAGTAAATATTTTTTAAATCTACTTTTCTCTTCTCAACTAAATGAATACTTTCTTACAACCTTGACTTTTATCTAAGATTAATGGCAAGCACACCTTGTGTATTTTAATACTCTTTTACTATAGCTTAAACAACCAACTGTTATTATTATTACTTTAACATCTCCAACCAAACATCACCTGTAGTCCTTAAGCATGTCATGGTAATGAAAATTTAGTTGATTTAGTGATTAACTGAGTTGATTTAATTATCTTGGATAAATAATATTATATGCTAATGTAAGATAATTTATTTCTTTTTAATCTCTTAGAACCCTATATGCTGCAATCCAGTTCTTCAAATATTTACCAAAGTGTTTAGATGTAATAAATTTGAAAGAATTATTCTTGAGTGACATTATGTCAGTGCCAGCAGAAGTTCCTTCCTCCGAGCATTTATAGAGAAGATGAGGAAAATATTCCTGCTCAGCTATAGATGCAGGGAAAATGATTTCCGAGGCATTCCCAGGCTCTCATTCATACTTGCAGTAATTCTCAGCCTGAAGTTGCCATTGTGGTTGAGGCCAGGGAATCGTTCCCTGCCGCAGCTGGCCTTCCCGCTTCCCACCAGCATTCCCACAGCTTCCCTTGGGCAGAGGGGAAAGCGGGAGCAGGGGCAACTGGCTCAGGAGAGGGAAAAGTGGTGGGTGATGCAATGGGGGTACTGGGAGAAGGTCACAGGATGGAGTGGGACAAAGCGTGATGAGGGTTTCCTTTGGGAAAGTCATGTTTGAAGTCGCTCCAGAATCTTGGCTTTTTCCTGGCTCTATTGCTCCGCTGGCTGTCCTGACTTTTGCAAGCACAGAAGAATAATGCATGTTTCCAACCACGTCCTATATATTTGAGTCTTGTTGCATCTTATTGTATTTCATTGCTGTTAACATTTATAAAAAAAAGAAAAGAAATATTTACTGTTGTGATTAATACATGCTGGCCTTAAGAGTGTCATAAAAATCCTCACTCTGTTGATTCAGTTCTTTACTATATTGCTATGTAAAAATGCTATAAATTCCATGAAGTTTCTAATTACAGGGAAACTTAAATAAGTCTGTGTCTGGCTTTTATAGCATTTTGAATAGGGCTACTGGAAACTGTATAGGAATCCTGAACGCTGTCCTTTTGTTATGCAGACTTCTCCATGTGTGTCCTGAGGTAGCTAGTGTAGTTATGCCTGACTTCAGTTAAGGGCTTAAGCCCATATTTTGAGCAAAATTAGAGAAAAAGCTAAACAAGATCTAGATGTGAGGAAAGCAATTCTGAAGGATGCTCAGCCCTCCCCATAGCAGCTGCTGGACAATGAGCTGTTCTAAAGTTCAAACCACTTTCAGCAGGTACTTACGTGAGTGTCAAGCCTGTTTAAAAATGCCCGTCCAGCTTTGTGGGCTGAACATTTGGGAATTTGCCAGAGAGGCAATATACGGACAGACAAATATTCCAGAAATTTGCACAGAAAATCAGTCTTCAAATTACGTAGCCATTTCATAGAATTGTTTCAAAAGTTGCTAGATGCTACTCATATTTTGTAAATTCAGTATTCTCAGATATAACAAAACTTGTATGAATGTATTTAATGGTTCAGGTCAGTAGCAGCTTTCCAAATATGGAGACATTTGAAGTGTCCTTCTTGTCAAAAAAATGGGCAAAGGCATTAAAAACGTTTATCTGCCTTGCATTCTCCCCAAAGATGAAGTACATGTTGGCATTTTTCTTTTGGTCTGAGATGTCTTTATTGTTCATGCTGGAAAAAATAAATCTGATCTACAATTTTTCACCTAAGGATTGAGTAATAGGTTATCCAAACTGTACAGAGAATATTAATATTAGCAACAATCTGATTACATGCCTGTCTAAATTAAATATATCTGAATAATTTAAGAAATAATTCAAATAATATAAAAATATATATTTGTTATTTAATCATTTTAATAGACATGTTATAAAATGCTGGAAAAAGGTGAAAAGTAATGATAGAGATTCTTATAATGGATAGAATCACTAGAAAGTAGGGTTGGAGATGAGATCCATTAAAATCAAGAAATACTTCTATTATACAGACACTAACAATATTTAGGAGACACCCTAAAAGGCAATAGTTACACCACTAAACTGTTCAGACATTTTCATGATTTGCCAAATGCAAAAAATACCCCAAACTGGAGAAGACCAGCAGGATGTGAGACATCCTTAACTGCTGATTCAGTACCGATATGAACAACATTATTACTGCAATAACATTATCCTTACATGGCAATCTCTCAAGCTGTTTATGGTCTGTGCCATCTGACTGACAACTGAAATTACGAGCATTAGACACCATCTTCTTGCGCTTGCAAAACATATGCTGTAATTTGTACTCCTGATACTCAGGATTCGTCAGCAGGTGGGATCTGAAAGCGGTCAGCTTATTCAGTAACGATGCCTACACGAATCGGGTAACACTTGGTTGGATGTCAAGGGTGGCTGAACATCCTGCTGTTACAGGTGATTCATTTTCAGACACATAGAAATGTGCAACACATGATAAAAGAAGGAAAAAACACTCTGTAATCTACTACTACTGAGGCAAAAGGGAGTTCTTTAACACGTATTAGATGGTCATTTCCAAGGACTAAACTGTGACAGCTGTAAGCCCACGTGCATTGCTCATAGCTTAGCATTGTGGTGATTACTTACTGCTATTTATGTTGCATTAAAAGCATCAAGGTTCTTCACATTAATTACACCTCAGTACAACTCCAGTCATTTTCAGACATAACTGGATGCCCTGTGCAAACAAAAGCTGTTTTCCCATACATGTGTAGGCAATTTAGACTCTAGTTGCCAATTTTGGGGGCCTAACAGCCAATTTACACTAGCAGATTTTTAGGTCTGCCATATATCCAGTTATTCCTGGGTATGGCTTATTTTTAATTTCTTCAGAGCCTCATCTAGGCAGATATTGGTCAAGTATAGCCTGTGTCCATGGTTTCAAAATGCTTGCCAGAAGGAGAGGACAGAGCAACCCTCTGCATGCACAGTCACGGGAAGATGTGAGCTTGGTTAGCCATGGCAGGCAATAAAACACGGCAGTGAATGCTGGCAGCCAGTGAGAGCTGGGATGAGGGGCGGCAGCAGCCACAAAGTCAATAGTAATGCCAGCATGAGCCGATCAGCAGGGACCCCAACACCATGAGGTCAGGAGTCTGGATGAGTATAGATGGGGCTGTGAAGAGGGAAGAAATGAAAGCCAAGGGGCGTTGTGGTGGGGAGGAAGCCAAGCAGGAAGGTGTTTGGGACGGAGGGGAGTGGCAGACATGGGACAGAAGCAATGAGGAGCTCAGATATGGTGGATACAGAGCACAGTGGAGGCTTTGGGGTAGATGACAAAGTTTTCAGAAGTACTGACAAAGAGGATGGAGGTGGACTCTGGGGATGGAGTAGGTTTGGGACAGTAGCTGCTGGAGGATGGGAGCTCTGCACTGGGAAGGGTTGAGGAGCTGCGAGGACTGGGAGAGTGGAGCTCTGGGGTGAGAGGTCTGGGTGCTGTAGGTTGTCAGGTCCTGAGGGTTGCGGATAACACAAGCACACTCCATCTGGGCATCTCTGCCGGGGATGCTGGCTGGGAGCAGGAGCGGCAGCACACACCATTCTCCTCCCTTCCTTCCACCCAGCTCCCCACATTGCCTTTTCAGTCCAGCACATGGCCAGAGTGAATGAACACAAACCCCGGAGCCTGACTTTAGGCTAGAACTGTCCTACTTAAACATTCAGGCCTTGCTCACCTTTAGGGGCTGCTGTTATACTTAGGCCCTTCAGGTTAATATGTAGTCCTGTACATCCACATTTCATTTTTCTGTGCCCCAAAACAACAGAGAAAACCAAATTAATTCATCTTAATCCCTGACTGCCTAAAGCTTTCAGATGTAGTGTAAAATAACAGCATAAACAGAATTTGACTTTTATTAGGAATTGCAAGCTGAATTTATAAAATAGTGATGGGAACTGAAATGCTGTCTCTTATATCATTGAGGAAGCATGTGTTTTCCAGTCCAAGTGGCATGTATTTTGAACTGAGAGAGACAAAAAACAAATGTTAAAAAATCCTTTATAAGGCATAAAGAAAGCATAAAGCAATTCACTTTGTAACCTCCTGCACCCAAAACATCTTACATGAAACACAAAATGGCAGCTATAATACAAGGTAGGCAGAAGAAAGGAATTAATTCTCTCTCCCACTTCCTGTCCCAGATCAGAAGTTAGATCAGAGAGGGAATTAGGTGTCTGACTGCCACGAAGATGCTGAAATCCAAAATGTGGTGCTGAAGTTGTACCTCTGAACATTTGCAGACGTGCCTCAGTCTTGATGATATTGGGTAGCTTGATACATCTCTCTCACCCAGGCCTCATCAGGCTCCGCAAAAGGTCTTTCTGCCTTCCTGTCCGTCTTCCTTTTCCTCAAAGGATCTTGATTCTCAGAGCAAATCTAATGCTTTAGTCTCAGCACAAAAATACATTCAGCAAGAGAAGCGACAGTGTTACCTGTTATCCACCAATTTAGTAGTCAAGGCATTTGCTTAGGATGCAGAAGATCTGGATTCAGTTATTGCTTCTGTTGTGCCATATGAATCTGTAAGTTTGGGCTACCCTGGGCTGTGTTAGGACCCTCTAGTCCTTCCACTCAAGCTGTTCCAGTTTGCCTGACATAATTAAATATTAATTGGGCCAGCCTGAGAGAGTCAATGACTTTTTATAGCCTGGTCACTAGGGCACTCACCCAGGAGAAGGAAAACTCAAGTCCTAGCAGTCATATTTTACAACTAGAAGCATACAGCTGTRTTTAAGCATTTGGATATTTGTTAGATTTTTGAAAACATTATAGTGTTGTCAGTTCCAACTTCTCTGTGCTCAGCCCTTTTGAGGACCAGTCCACTGTATCTGGATGCCTAAAGTAAGGTTGTATGCATTGAAGTTTAGAGCCTCATTTTTTTAAAAAAAAATCAACCTACATCATTCAGCTGACTTTAGAGAAGCTGAGAACAAAGTTCAGCTAGATCTAATGCTGCAGTAGATGATTCACTTTGAATGGAGCTTTGTCAAGAAAATATAGTGAATTGCTATAAATCACACTGCCTTAGTTAGAAACAAGAGGGCTGCTATTTCTGAAAACCTTGCTGGAAGCACTTATATTTCCAGACAAACCCTTACTTTCATAGACTTCAAGAAATAAAAAATTATAGTTTCCTAAAAGATTCAAGCCTACATTTCCTGCTAATGTAAGTAGCCATCTGACAGATTAAGGTAGCCCTTCCAAGGTGGTTCCTGTATGCTGGGGTTATT
This sequence comes from Apteryx rowi, assembly GCF_003343035.1. Classification (NCBI taxonomy): domain Eukaryota; kingdom Metazoa; phylum Chordata; class Aves; order Apterygiformes; family Apterygidae; genus Apteryx; species Apteryx rowi. The sequence goes on from NW_020450772.1 coordinate 1,315,846, forward strand.
ATTGCGTTGTTAAGGCTTTACCCCAAGCCACAAAACACATAGAAAAACCCTTGTCCTTGGTGTAACACCACAGGGTTCAGTTTGTATCATGTCTTCTTGGCACTTGAAGCCACATAGCACTTTATAACTATACTATTTCAGTGCTATGTAGGAAGAGGAGCATTAGAGCATTAAGAGGTTAATTAAGCATTAAGACCGGTGCAATGTCAGAGACCAGGACCGCGGGGTAGGTAGGGAGCGAAGAGGCTGCCTCGCACRGGGGGAGCTCCATCTTCCACGGTGTGAAGCGGTACCTCTGAGCACCCTGCCACGAAAGCTGAACGCAGAGCGTGAAAGAAAGAGCAACTTGCTCCGTACCGAGCTCTCAAACACAGTCCTAGGAGACTGGCCAGCCAGAATTTTTTCATGGTTTAAATAATTGAACCCACAATAGTGAATAATAAATGATTTTAAACATTTCATAAAATTTAGCTATTAAACATTAATTTTTTTAAGTTTCAATATCTTTATCTCCAAACCATTTATATTCATTGGTTTGCTCTGAAAGCATAATGTCAATTACTTCTTCACTGAAAAATATTTTTAGCTCTAATGAAACATATAAAAACATAACTCTAGTTATCCTATCTAAGATGCTTACAGTAGGTGAAAATAAATAATATTTTTGTTTGTGAACTTAGATTCTGCTGTGTCTACCTATCTATTTAAATTTGAAAAACTGTGATGCTAGGAAGGGGCGATCTTGTTCTTCAGTCTCAGAAATTTACTGCTGTTCATACAGACTTTCTAGACTTTTTCAAGCATCCTGTGAATATATTATGCRCTTAAGATTTCATGTTATAAAAATCTGACTAATATAATGCTTGATCCGAATTATTCTCAGTATTCATGAAATATACAGACTAGCATCAGATGAGATCTTGGTTTATTGATTTCTCTTTTTAATAAACTGTAGAATTAGGGAAGGTCTTTGCAGATGGACAAAATTACATGTCCAGGTTTTTTTTTTCTTCTACTACAGAGGTTGTTCATTAAAGATTCACAACAAGACATAGTTGAATAATTTACATTGCCTTAATTCACCGGGCAGGATAGTTAAAGTAAAAAAAAGACCACAGTCATTCAGGCAACGGAAAGAAGATGCTCCAGAAAAAGTGCTCATTAAAGCCACCCTCTTTTAACAGGGGACTCTGTGTGTGTGTGTGTGTGTGTGTGTGTGTGTGTGTGTGTGTGTGTCTACATTTTAATTTTGGGTCATACTTGTTTATTCTTTGTTGGTGGTTTTCAGTTTTAATATGCTAGATTGATAGTGGAATTATTTGCTGTTTAATAAACTCTGGACCATTTCTACTGAAGTCAGTGGAAAAAGAGCCTTTGCCAATTTACATCTTTGCCTAATGTTAAAATGAAGGGTCACAGAGGAATGTACTCTTGACCCTGAAGAAGAAAAGCATATACATTTTCTCAGCTATTCTCACGGTGATTCATGACAATGCAGAGTACCGCCTACAGTATGGTTTTCAGTCAGTCATATAATAAAATATATAGCTTATAACCTTCACCTCTATAAAAATTGGTCACTGCTTCATGGGATCTCCCACGGTTTACGGCTGTGAAAATACTGCTAAGTGTTGTAGATCTGACATAGTCCTTATTGGGGTTTTTCCCAGAGGACAGTGCCCTTCCACAGAGGGCAAAGGCTTCAAGAGGGAGACTATCCATACAACTGCATATCCATACATCCGCATTGTGGAAGACAGTTTTGAAACYCCACCAGAAAGTTCACTGTTTGGTTTCCAACTAACATGGAGGTACGGATGCTAGTGTACACGCAAGGATGCTGAGTTACAGACTTCTGTGCAGTGCTTATCACCAAAATGCTGGCTGCTATTATGCAAAGACCCCAGAAAGCAGTGTTGAAATCTCATACCAAAATTTTAAATCAGGACCTTAAAAATTAAACCTTGTGATGCCTAATTGGTTTCCAAGCTTAGCAAAGGAATGGAAACAAAACTGGAAACTTCCATTTATGTTAAAAAGTATTGTGCTTTTTCCCACAAAATGCACACATTAATACTGTAGCATATGCTTCCAGGTGCAGTCATTTCTGCAATTTTGACATTTGATGTTCAAAATGAAAACAGCGGCTAGCACTCTCTCTTTAAAGACAGGCAAAATCAACACAGAAACAAGTTTCTCTTCAGCAGAATTCTAACATTATTGTAAATACTTCTACAGAAAATCTTATGGCATATAATGAAGGATAAACTCTGTTCATAGTACAGTATGTTAGCCTAAATATAGGGGGACACCATGGTAGTTACTAGTGTTACACCAGTGTAACAGCGAATCCTAAAGAATTGTGTTGGAAACCGTGGAAGTACTCCAGCTGAGCTATCAAAATGTGGTTAATAACAGACACTACACATTATTGCTTTATTTGACCAGGACCTTAATTTAAGTGCTATCTCTCAGATAAGCAAAGCTTATTAAAAATATCCTCTGTTAACTCCATCAGATTACTTTAAGAAGAAAACAATAACAATTACATTGTAATTTCTCAGTGAAAAGTAATAACCCAGAACTTTGTCTGACATCTTAATTAGATTATTACAAGAAATTGCACATGAATTAAAGTCAGCCCTCTAGGCTTCCTACTCTGAAAAGTTTGAAACAAATCCTGTCTCTTTCATAAGTCACAAGTGCTTTAAAGAGCTGTAAAAGCTTCAGTCCTTCTCCCATCTTCCTGAGATCCTTTCAGCTTTCCAAAAGATAATTTCAGGATTTCCAAAAGATAAACCTCAGATTGCTCATTATATTGTGAAACACAATTCTCCGACATTCCTATCCTTAATTTCACAGCATCTATCTTTTGTGTCAACATGTTTCAGAAGGAAAACGTGCAGAACACATAGTGGCCTGAAAATTCTCATTTCCAATGGCTCCTGTGAAATATTCCTGTTTTAAAGAGAGACGTTAAGACCAACATCTTCAAAACTCAGTACCCAAAGTCGTATTTGTGAAGCTCAGGGCTGAATCCACACAGGGCACTGAAGCACCATGAACCTGCASGCAGCAGCAGCAACATGCAGCGAGCCTGGGCTCTGTGTGCCACGCATGGAGCGAGGCTGGGCCGGAGGGTCTGTCGGCAAGGACGGAGCCTCCTCCCAAAGCGCTTGGCATGGCTGGGCAACGGGTGAGCCACACAGAACATCACAGCTGGATTCGGTAAAGTCTGCCGTGACTGTAGCCGTAGGAAATGCCAGATTCAAGAGTATCTGCTGAACAGGGGCTGGCTCATCCCACGCCTCACAGAACAGCGGAGAAGGGAGCAGACGAGCCTTTTGCCACCTCCCCGTTGTCACGTGCCTCCTGCTGTGCCACCACGCTCCACGCCAGCACCATTCGTCTGCTCCCAGATCGGGTGTCCTGCCTCTCAGAAGTGCTGAGTATCCAGAAACTGTTATTCATTTCAGTGGGAGCTGTGGCATAAGTGATTTGGAAAAATCAAGTGATCTGTTTACTTGGAGTAGGGTCTCAGGATCTATTTTTGAAATGCTTGTCTGAAATCCTTTTCTTTCTCTTTGAATGCATCTAAAATGCTCATCAATATTGGAATTCCTGATTCAGTCCATGGACAAGCAGCCAACWCAGAGCCCATTGCAAGTCCTCCAGTAGACTGCTCCTCAGTCAGAAAGTGTATGTATGCAGCGAAAGAAAGGCAGTCCACAGGAATGCAGTCTTTTTTTTCTTTTTTTTCAAATTCCCTGAAGGAAACAGTTTCTTGCCAATTCGCTTGTCTTGACACAGTAGCGGAGGACAGCTGAAAGCAGACAGAAGCAGCTTACAGCAGCGATCGCAGGCCTTGTGAGCTGCTCTGTCATCAGCATATCTGGCTGTAACTCCCAGGGTTCCCCCTCTCCTGGCTGCAAGACTGGGATCTTGGAAACTGTTGCCAAAGGATGACTTTGGAAAGCCCTCATCAAATTTGCTAGTGTCAATGATATGTGCAGATTTTTCAGAAATTCAAATCTCCTTCTGTGGTAAAATTTAAGGATTATTTGAACTGAAGAATTCACTTTTTTCAATTCACTTTTTTCAAATACAAAAGTCTCTCCCATGCAGTAGCAGCAGAGAATACATTTTCCCTCTACTTCCTGGCTTTTCTGGCAGCTGCAGAGGAATGACTATCCTACTAATAGCCCCTCTGTTCCAGAGATTAGTGTTTTAAGCATCCAAAAACAATATTTCTCAATTTCTTTTGATGGAGTTTTATTTGTTGGGTTTATAGAAAGCTTAATCAAGTCAGATGTTGTGACATTCCTTCCAAAATCTTCTCTAATTTGTTCCAGCAAAGAAGCTGGAATTTGCTCATCAGCCATCATATTCTTTCTCCCCACTCATCCTTACTGGTGTTTTGCCCTTTCACATATCTAACACCAAGCATGGTGTAGATAAAAATATTTTTAAATTTCTTGCTTCTGTGATACAGCTATGAACTATCTTATTCTGTTAGAAATGTTTAACAACTAGTATACTGGATGAGTGGCAGCTGGAATATCTGACCTGCAACCCAAATGTGTAGTACCAGAGGTGAATAATACAAAGAAATGTTAGGACRTTCTTCTTCTTAACCATTTAAACCTAACCTTTTCCTCAGTAAAAGGCAGAAACAAATGAGAATTAACCAAATATGAATGCACTTGGGTTGAAAAGTAGAAGGAAGTTTCCTCCATAAAAGCAGTGAGGTTTTGGGACAGCTCCCAGGATGATTAACAAGGGTGATCTAATTTTAAATTGGAAAGAGATCACTTCATGAAAGATATTATGTGACATAGTTGTCTGCAGAAAAAGGGAGCTCGACTTGGTGATACTCAGTGATAGTGGCAGTTCTGTTCTGCAAAGTCTCTGTCAGTGAAGAGGTACTATGACAACAGCCTCTAAAAGCCATGTAAGTTGCTCAACTCAGAAGAAGATTTATGGGGCAGGTGATGAGGAGAGAAGGTGGCTGTGACCCCCTACCATGACTACCACGGTGTCTGATGTGGGCGTTCTGCCTTGTGCCTCTAACTTCAAGCCTGCTTTGGAAAGCATTGGCCAAATCCAAACCTGCTTGAAATCAGTCATAACCTTTAAGGTTATGTAAATGCTTAAGAGGTTTTTCAAGTCTATTGGATAGCAAGAAATATCCTTAGGGGGAAGAGCTGCAGGAGAGCAGAAACACCAAGGCCCACAGCRGGGCACATAGCAAACCCTACTCCATCCTCCTATGCATCGTCTCCCTCGAGCACGTGTTGCTGATCCCCTGCAGTGTTGAATGATGAACAATGACTGCCTGAGGAATGAGATGTCCTTCCTCAGCAGCAGAATAATCAGGTCCTGAGCATAAAGACTAATGCACTGACACCCTCCCCAAAGCAGGCGAGGCAAAGCAGTGGGGGGCTTGCCGCGGGAAATAATGCTATGCAGAGTCTAGATGGAGTAGATCATTAGCAGTAGCTGTCTGTGCAGTATATAATAGTGAAAAACATTTGCAAATGTTTAATTAGAAAGAATTTAATGGCTGGATTTAAGCTATTATTCCAGAAGTTAAATGCCAGTTACCAATGCATTAAAATGCACAATAATCATTGCATAAATACATATATTCATTGTTCTAATCTGCAACTATACTAATGTTGCACACCCAGTAAAATTGTGTTTGGGGCCTTAGCTTTCACCTACTGTTGCAAAAACTGTCATCCATCAAATTTTCTTGCCGTGTTCATATTTTTACAATTGTTCACTGATTTAAAAGGAGTGGGGTTTTTTTTCATTTTCTGAGCAACTCTGGGAAGTAGGGAGATGGAGAAGGGAAGAGCCAAAATTTCAATGTTCTAGTTAATAATTATTTCTAGGCTAAAAAGAGAATTGCTAGATTTTCAGTGTGGGAAGTTAATTTAGACTCTGACAATTCTGATCTGAAAAGAAAAACAAAAACATTTGGGCTCATTGTAGAGCCAGCTGCAGACTACAAGGCAAACCTTTGCAGAAATACCTTCCTGTTTCTCAGTACTGTGGAAACCACCACAGTAGAACAGATGTCAAGTCAGTCCAGTCTGGCATCTTGTCCCCAAGAGTAGCCAATACCATATGTACCTTGCAGAAAATATTTGTGTTATACTTCTTTGTTACGAAGTTGTGGGATAGCATGCCCTCTCAGGCAAGATTTAATTCTCAAGGTACAGAATAAGTTATGGGAAACTTATCTCCAGATGTCCTGAGAGTATTATCATAGAGAACTGAATGTGTAAAGGGAGGGCATCAAAATTTTTGTGAGAGTGATTTTTTTCATCAGTAAAAGCCACATTTAAGAAAGCAATTTGGTGAATAAGCACTTCTGAATGAAGACCTGAACTCCATAAACAGTGTGAAAGCTGCCACAACCCTTGGACAGTGTTGAAAAGTCCTCCCTGGCTGTCAGCCTTTTACACTAGGCACCCATTTTTTCAAGGTTTAGTTTTTCCCTTGGGTTGTAAAATTTATTATGAAGTGAAATTGCTGTGAAACGTTACATTAGCAAAACTTTTATGAATTGCTTCCTGTTAGACATTAACCTTGTGGGTTTCTCTTTAACTCTGAGCTAAGCAGTAGGCACAAAAACGTTCTGTTGATTCGAAGTGCTGTAACATCTTGACATGGATGAAAATTAACCTGGTAACTGGCACTTGGGCCAGAAGAATGTTCCAGCTTTTAATCTAGTGAACCTTCATCAAGAAACTCTCCTGTGAATAGCAAGTAGTCATATCAAGTGAGAACTCTGCCAAACATAGGTACTAGAACAGTGAGTTAGCACATTTTACAGGGCCAAAGAAAAATGGGGTGACTTAACTATTTTGCCTGTGTGACTCCTTCAGCACATCTTTGAGCTGCTACCCTGTTTGCATTTTGTTTCTTCCTGTACTTTCTTTGTAGTGCTTATTTAAGCTTTTGCTGAGATGCTCTTTGAAATGAACTTGAGAAATGGGCTGAAGATATCAGCTATCATAAATGGTTGTCTTTGACACAGATGAGCAGCCTGTTTGACGTACAGATAATGGGCTGTAAGCTGATTCATCTCCTGTATTCTGACTTCTTAAGTGGCAAAAGATCTTAGGGAGGTAGTTTCAACCTCTTAACAAAGCCTGTTAAATTGAGGAGGGAAGGGAAAAGAAGGGAAGATAATGTAAACAGTGTTCATCTGTACATAAAAAGGACATTTAAACAAATAGAGAGTTAAAGGTTTATTCGAAGTTAAGAATTCTTCTATTACTGAGTTTTAAAGAAGAAAGGAAGAGTGTATATGGGCATCTCTGTTAATCAAGTTCGAGACTCCACATGGTCACCTTACCTGCACGTTTCCACCTTGGAGAAATGTGGCACTGAACTAGGGTAACTGACAATACCATTCAAYACATGCCTAGATGTTTCCCATCCCACGATGGACTTTCTTTCTCCTGATCCCTGGAGGATACTCTGAACAGATAAATTGAGAGAGAGGTAAACAGTTTTTACATCCTACTTTATCCCTGGTCATGTCTTCAGCCACTCCTGAGATGTGAGTCTGAAAGCACTCTATCAAGGGAGATAAAAATCAAGATTTTGAACATGTGTACTCGAAAGGAGCTTGTAATTGACTATGAGCAAGACTGTGAGAATGTCCAAAATCCAATTTCAGTTACTGCACTGTCCCCATCTAAATCCCCCCTGACATGTTATTTGGATATTGTGTTCCCTTATAGATTCTCCATAAACYGCCAGGCAGGGCTGCAGTGCAGTTAAATTGTTGTATTGTAGCACAGAACTGCCTGTGCACAACAATATACAATTCTGTACAAAGTTTGTTTTTTAACAGGAGAGACTGTCTACATTTTTATGATTATATATGAGTAGGAGATCTGGGCATCTTCATTAATTTTACTCTGTCTTCTGTTGAAGATGCCATATATTACATTTATTGGTTGTCCATTGTGATTGATCGTGACTGTGACTTGGAGTGATGTAGATTTTTTTTTATTTTCATTCTGTGCAAGTGTTCAGCCAGTAACAAATCAGTCTTGAAGAACAGGTGTGTTGGAAGTGAAGCACTTGAATTTCAGGTGATTGGGAGGTGGCATTTTATTGTCTGAGCTCTTTTGTATCTCTCTTCGTCTCCACCTTGTCAGTGCGCTTCTRCTTGAGGGCTCGTCAGCATCACATAAAAAATTTGTATCTTCATGTCTTGCTTCAACCAGTTTCTTTCCAGTTACTGATATTGGTCTGAAAAGTGCAAAGGGGAGATTTCAGAGTGCTATTACAGCACATATATATTGCCTGGCTGTTTTGGATTCTTCTGTTCTGACTTAGATGAGGAAGCCGTCACCAAAGTAGATATTATGATGTTATCATAATGGTGATGCTCACACTGAAAAAAGGGCTGTGACTAATCAACATAAGCTCATACACCATATACTGGATCTAAGACTTTAATCCAGGCCAGGAAAGAAGAGACCTCCTCTGGGAAGAGGCAAACAACAAAATTCCTCAGGATGCCCTTGAGAAAGGTATTGGAGTAAGAGACCCAATGAAGAAGCTGAACAGCTTTAATAAAGTTCAATATTATTCCTTTGGTTAATTCAAGACTTTGCAAGTGACTATCCAGGCTTAATGGCATTAACTGACATTATAACAACAGGGAATACTCCACAGACACAAAAGGGAAGTAGAGGTATGCAAGGTTAACTGAAATGATGCTGTTACTAATAAGCCACTGGAACTACACTGTCATTCATCCTCTCCTTCTACTCCTGGATTACCCTGTCAGTTGTTCATATGCTTCTCCCATCAGCTTCAGTAAAAGGAAAGCGTGAAAAAGATGGACAAGGTGGCCATATATTTAAATCAAATAAACTAAATACTGTAAATATAGGTTGTGACATGCCACAGATTATGTGTCATATGTCATGACATATCATTTTAGTGCCAAATGATATGACATGACATAACTTAATGCAATGTGAAATGACACCACCTAACTACAAGTGCCATTTCATGCAGAAAGATAAATTTAAAGAGCAATGTGATGAATCCACTATATATGATGACTTTTTAACATGGTATCCAGCCTGCTTGTGCTTGGAGCTGCAGTGAAGCTGTTGGACTTTCCCACTTTTGGATTTCCTGAGGCTGAATGTTTGACTGTTTGCCTTGTCTTGATCCATCTTACAGCTGAAAGTCAGTGCTTCATCTCACTGGGCTTTGGCAGGGCAACAATTTTCAACTGAGTGCCAATTTTCAACTAGTGCCAACTGGTGTTCAATGACCATAACAGAGGTTGGATGTACCAACTTCTTCCTCTACAGATTTTTTTTTCTTTTCTCATTTTTTTCAAACTCTTGAAAAATAAGACAATGGCTAATCTTTTTCTGTGGGGTCAGCCCCACTTCCTCCCAGTCAGGAATCCTACTCTCCAGCTTTCTTCTACACTTCCCCTTACAAGTTTTATGTCCGTTCCACAGCTGCAGGCAGATGGGTACAGTGGGAACATAGTAGAAGAGATATGACACAACTTTGCATGTAGAGGTAGTGGCCATTTCCTAGGGCATTTCTAGAGACAAGAAGAAGGAAGCTCTCTCCTTTTCAGGGCTACAGGAGTAGACCAGGAGAGTCTGCGCACGTCATTTTCCCTAAGGTGCTGGATAGGATTTTATAAAATAAGTTGGGAACCAAAGGTAATGCTATTTCAAGCATGCAGAAGAGTAAGAGTTGAGACCGGAGGTTTCTGAGCTTTTGATCTGTATATTCACACACTCCTGAAAAGATTAGAAGTGTCCTCCCAAGGATTCTGAACTATTTTATTTTAACAGCAGCAAAAAGCACCTCTAAAGACAAGTTTTCATGTGTCACTTGGTAGTTAGCTGATTTTATTGCCAGGCTTTATTGCCAGGGTCTGGCATTTTGGGGAGCTAGCAAGAACTGCATGCACTGCAGATGTTCTGTCATGTCATGTCTCTTTTAAGCAGCCATGGTAACTAAAAGAAAAAAGAACACAGTGACATGTCCCAAAATAAACCTAACCAAATCATCTAAAGCCAAGTGAGAGCAGGACTGGAAGCATTTTCTTCTGTGTATTTCAGGCCAATAGCTAGAAYAAGACTCTTTATCATATTAAGGGAAGGCTAATGGCAGCCTGGCAGAAATTCAAGAGAACAGCAGAATTAAGTGTATCTTTTGTGGAAATGTGAGCTCACTGTACAAAGTTTTGGATTTGAGGTGGTTTAATAGGGCTAATAAGGAAGTYTTATCAGAGTTTTGGTCACTAGTGTTATTCTAAGTATTGACAGCTAGACAGCTTGGAAGAARAATGCTCAGAGGCTTGCAGTTTTGCCACTGTATCCCCCCCAAACCACTATATGTAGGTTTACATATATCAAAGTTATAATTATCATCACACATTTCCAAAATGAATAGGAGCAAGCAAATTGCCTTTCTGGGTCAGACTAGCATGATATAAAACATGCCACTATAGCACAACACGTGAGTCAGTCACTAACTGAATACACAATATTTTCTGGTCCTCAGCCACCTGCTCTGATGTTTTCATGCACTTACTTTTAGTAGTAGTAGTACTGGTATGTAGTGAAAATTACCTATAATCAGAACACTAATGTTTAAGGAATCATATGGAGAAAGTTGAAAATAATTCCTACCCTGCAAAATTGTATCCACAGGGCTGGAGGTACAGAAACATACTGTGTATGACTCCGTCATGCCCCTCTGYTTCCTGTACWTATGCCTAACACAGTGAAAAAATTACAAACAAAGGTYTGGTTTTCCATGACTTTTTAAAAAGCATTGTACAGTGCTAAATGATTTTCAGGATTGTTTTTATATAAATTAACCATGTACGAAAGAAAGGAAATTCAGTGAACACAACTACAAAGTAGATAAAATAGGGCAGGTGACCAGGCAATCAGGTAGAAGTAGTGTCAGCAACACTGATCGTTTGGACCTGTATTTCTGATACATGATTTGGGCAGCTCAGTATTTGTAATGGCAAAGGAGAACTAAGATAGCAGTGTGTGAGGAACTGCCTTTTTACCAATCTACGCAGTCCACTCTCGGGGAGCGTCTCCTAGCCGGCGTGCTGACACACCAAAGCCCGACACTTTGGGTCTGGTCGGGTTRTTAGCTCAGGCATGGCACAGTGTTCATAAGGTGATACTGTTTTCAGGGGTCAGCCTGGATTCTGAAGCGATGTTGGTCAGGATAAGTGACTGGCGAGAGCCTGAGATAACACCGAGCCAGATCCAAATTCTCTGGCCCTGCTGTCTCAGCAGGCAGGGCCAGCGCACAGGTCCCAGCTGGGAGTGCTGGGGACATGCTGTAGCCGGGACGCACCCGAGGGCCAGCGCACAGGTCCCAGCTGGGAGTGCTGGGGACATGCTGTAGCCGGGACACACCTGAGGGCCTGCACGCGGGTCCCGGCTGGGAGGGCTGGGGACATGCTGTAGCCGGGACGCACCCGAGGGCCTGCACGCGGGTCCCGGCTGGGAGGGCTGTAGCCAGGACGCACCCGAGGGCCTGCGCGCGGGTCTTGGCCGGGAGGGCTGTAGCC
>NW_020450772.1:1328105-1386104 GCF_003343035.1 Apteryx rowi
AGGTTCAGGGCTGCAGCAGAGGTGTTAAGAGCTGCTGCTGGGAGCTGGCCCTGGGGGAGCTCTTTGTGTGCCTTTGCTCTGCTCTCTAGAGCACTGATGGGCCCTGGTGCGGCAGAGAGCAGGGTGCAGCACTGACCTGAGGCTGGAAACTGGAGATGAAGCTGTGTATGGTACACYGAGGGATAAGAAAAACTGAGACTGCAATTACAGGCAGTGCTTTGCCTTTCCTTCTTCACGTCTCTTTTGYTTTATCTATTGCCTGTCTACCACAAGTGGAGAGCAAAGAAGTCTTAGTGGTGTTTTCATCAAAGACCAGGTTTGTTTATCAGCTGTTTCCCATTTCCATCTAGGGCCAGGCGAGAGTGTGTAAGCTCTTCCGTTGCTGCAGCGTGGGAGCAGCCCCACAGTTCCCACTGGTGTGGGACAGGGAGGTGGGGAGGGCCTCTGTGGGAGCAGGGGGCCTGAAGGCTGCTTGCCTGGCCTGCTGGCTCCCTGGGTGCTGCCGTTTCAGCCAGTGCTTTTTGTCAGATTTCTGTAATTGGCTTTTAAGTTGTAAATGTTGCTTCTAAAATGTGGAATTAACCCTTTTTTTTTATATACTGCTGACAATACATTTCTACTGGACCTCYATTTTCTTGTAAGTCTGTCTCCTACACTTCCCATCTTAATCCTGGGGCATGCTTAAGTCTATAGTTAATATTGGGGGTAGGTGGTTAAGTACTACTTTTAGTGGGTTTACTGTCATTCACCTATATAGTCCATAGTTGCTGTAGACATGAACATCACTAATCTGTATACCCAAAATCTGGCCAAAAAAAATATGGCTGTCTCCAAGTCCCTACAAACATTGCATTTCACCTAGAGCGTAGTTTGAGTGGGAACAAGGAAGGGGGAATAAGCGTTGTTGCTGAAAGACTAAGTTCAAAGGTTTCCACTGAAGTTTGGGAACAGGGTGAAGTATCCCTGAATGACTAATTCCTGCTCTGAGTAGTGTAAATTTATGTGCTACTCACAACCTAGAGAAAATGTGTCTCCTTGGCTAACAGTGAGCTCTAATAAGACGGAGTCTAGACACTGTTGGCGTGAAAATGGGAGCAGATTCAAGTTTTAAAGTATTCCTTTACACCTGATTCTCCCCAATGTTTCATTATCTGAGGGTGTCTAAACTCTTAAATTTTGTTCTTAAACTCCTGCATCATTAGCATGCAGTTAATAATTTGGCAGTGAATTTATCAGCCATCTGTCATTTTGCATATTTTGTAATCTAACAACACTTGCAGCCATTGGAAGAAACTGTTTGCCAATGAGTCTGAGATAATGTGATRGTGTCAGTTCATTCCAGGCATGAAACAAATCGAGACTGTGCTTTAATCCTTGAGAAGGAGCTTTCAAGTGCATCCAAGAATTTCACAGGGCAAATGCCAAGTCTCTGCATCTGTGTCTCCAGGCTATACTCCGAATTTCTTCCATTTCTTTTTGCCTCTAGGGATCCACCAGCCCTAGTATCTGAACTGATCACTTACCACCAGAATCATCTCTGCCTTGGGATATCTTTGATATCTGTGGCTTATCCCTCACAACAACATCTGAGGTAAGACTCTAATTAAGGGCTGTTGTTTCTTCTCCTGGAAGGTGGTATTCTTGCACTTTGGCCTCTGCTTTGAGACTTCCTGACTAATGTCAAGGACCGAGCAAATTATTCAAAACTTCTTGTCAGCTGTGTTCCTTTGCAAAAGCTTAATTGGAGTCAGAGAATAACACAGTTTGAAATAACTGTAGCCAAACCAACAGCCAGATCCTGTAAAGTGCTTAGCTTGTTAGCAGTAAGGCTCTTAGGACTATATCTCTTCTAGAATTGTACAAGCTTAAGACAGTTAGCAGAACTCCACAATCAATGAGTCCCAAGTCTGCTTTTACACACACCTGCAGATAAGAGAAAAATATAGAGCATCTGGTGTACATATTTATAATGAGGTTTTTTGTCTTTTCTTTGCATTCGGGACTGCTATGTGGCTTAAACCAACATAATGTTAGTAGTGTAATTTAGAAGCAAATCAGTCAAAAAGGGCAGTTATTTCTTTGTTTCTGGAGACTTATACCCCATTCTTGTACTATCCTTGTATGTCTGGAATGGGGACCGCATATGTATTTTTATTGTTACCTTGCGATGCAGCAGGGGTTACTGTTTGAACCCTTTCAAGTGTTCGCAGGCCTCAGTGAAACTGGCAGGAAAGGTTTAAAATAGATAAAAGAAAGTGCTTCTTTATGCAGTGGGTGGTGAACTTTTGGAGCTTGCTGCCACAGGAGTTTGGAGAAGCAGACAGTATCAGAAAGTTCAGAAAGGGGTTAGATGAATTATGGACCAGAGGTCCATAAATGGCTACTCAAAGGGCTGAGCAAAGATATACCCCACAGCATCCTTGGAGTGACAGCTTTGGAGCAGAAAGCGGCGGGAATACAAAGGGGATGGGCTGCAGGGACTATGGTTGTATGCTGTCGCTGAAGAGCTTCTGCTGTTGCCACTGTCTGGGACAGGATRCCTGGCTGGATGGACCATCTGTCTGACTCAGGAGGGTAGTCACTAAGTTCTCATAGTCTTTATATAACCTGCACGTGAGCAGTGCAGGTTGTTAGGCTTATCTTTGGCTCTAGAGGTCCAATACTTTGTTCAATCCACAAGCAGAAGTGGACTCTTTGGGGAGCTCTCTTACTGGCACCTGTAGCACAGGATATTTCAGAACAGAGCTAAGACGTATTGGCTAGTCTCTATAGGGAAAAGGGTTACCTTGACTTTTCTAAAGGAACTATACTTCATAATGCATACAGCAAAAGACATTTCTCACTGAGCCTCTTGCTTTCAGAGGTAATATATCTCTAGCCATTTCCTTTATTTCATTGTCCTTCTCCAGCGTTGTCCTTTGGCTCAGTTGCTTGGCTTCAGTGGGAGGTGAGTGTGGATCTGAGTGGCATTTGGCTAGCATGCTCTGGAGCGCTCTGTTCGTTTCACAGTGTTTGCAAGTACTAGCTACTCCTCCAGTCAACTCTTTTTTGGAACAAACAGGTCAAATCAAGGACAGTAAATGCCAAAGCAAAGCACTTTTTCTTTTTACCCATGTAGATAACACACATGTAATTTGAGAGCTGCACATCTTGGTTTTGATTTCCCTACCTGAATTCATTCAGTGCTGCAAAACRTTGTTTGTCTTGAATGGGAATTTTCTTTTTGCATTCCCATCACTTCACTGTGCATACTGTGATATCCATCTCTGCTATCTTTTTTGCAGAGCTTTTGCAGTCAGAAATTGCTGTTTAGGGTCAGATCATCAGCTGACAGACACATGCTGCTCTGGCTCCAGTGCAGCTGTATTTACATTCTTCGGCTAAAGAGAGCTGGGTCAGTATCTGAGAACACAATGTAAAGTGCTACATATATTTTGCTCGTTCAATGCTCGGGAGAAGTCCAAGAAAAAATAACATGAATTAAAAATGGAAAATACTTCCCCAGCCCTCTGTGCATGTTGGCTTAGTGATTACATGAATGGACCGGGCATGCCTTTTTCCTAGTATAATGCAAGCCCCTCCCCACAAGCAACCTAGTGTTAAAATGTGCACAGTTAAAATGTGAAAATCAGTATTCATCTTGCATTTTCATGACCCTGTTACCCTAGCTGAATATACTTTTTCAGAGAGAGTAGCTTTTAGGTGACTGCACCCCAATAAAACTCTCACAGGCTTTCTATACTTTCCATTAGCTTGCTTACTGATTGAATTGATTTCACCATTTGTAAGGTACAGATCGAAGGCCTCTCAGCACATACAAAACACAGTGCAGACCATTAAGAAGAGTGAAAGAAAAGCCTCAGCTCATACACAAACTCAGTGTAAAACACTAAGAGAATCTGACACAAAGGCAAACCCAGTAACCATCAGAGAAGCCATTTTGGTAGTAAAAGAGGACTTCGGATATTTAGGAAGTGCCTAAAACTATTTATGCATGAAACATTCTTGTCACGCTTTGCAACAGCCGTGATTAAAGACTGTTTGAGGATAAAAGTGGTTCCTGGTATTTATCAGTGGATCATTAACCTTAACAATATCAACATTTCAATTGTCAGCAAGATCAAAAAAGCCCATTATGGCAAAATGAGCACATTGTACATAGAGATATTGGAGTGCTGATGAATTACTAGCTCTGCTCAGATACAGATTTCAATACGGTACAGCCCTCAGTATAGTGAGACTAGAGGATGAATTAATTGTTGTGTGACATGCAGTGCTGAAGAGCTAGAGGCAAACTAAATGAGTTGGTGTAGCGCATGGAGAGACTTACAGGTTTTATCCATAGGAGAAAGAATGTACATCAGCTTTTAGTTTCGGTAGGTGATAGCGATAATGACATTGCAGAGAAAAGCAGACCTGAGTAAGGAAGTCTGTGGATATAGGCCCTCGTTTAGATATGGATGAGGGTAGAATCYGGACAGGAAGGAGCCTGATTCCACAGGCAGGACAAAGTATGGAGCTACTGAAACAGGCCAGTGCATGTGAAATAGCACTGCCCTGTGACAAGCAACACCCTCCCATATCTACCTGGTTCCTTGTTYGCATGATTCCAGATGAAGGTAGCCCAAAGGACATTTGTGCCTCTAAATTTTGGAGTTGGAAACTAGTGCATGAAGTACATAACTTAGGGCCCATATGGTAGACAATGCTACTTGTTACCTGGCAATGCACTGTATGTGTAGCATGCTGAAACCTGCTGTGTAGAGAGCAATAAGCACAAAACTCTCGGAGGAGGAGAGCGGGAGCAGTCGTCTTATTCCAAAGCACAAAGACAATGCTCTTGGGCGAATTCAATGTACTGGAAAGTTCAGGAGGGAGGAAGGTGTAGAAAAAGAGAGGTGCATGGAAGAGGAAGAATCAAGGGTCCCTGTGCATTTCTGCAGTATGTGGAGGTAAAAGGGGAGCCTGAACCTGGCAGGGACAGACTCCTTACCTCTCTGCGGCAGAACCAGGGAGGGTTTGGTCAGAAGGAAAGCCTTGGGAAAGACCTCTTTCCTACATCACAGGTCACATCTCCAGTTGCCACTTGACACCAGAAGCATCCTGTGTGAGGGACTCTCCAGAATGCAGAAATGGGTGGCTGTGGTCCTCTTTGAAGTACCAGACCACTTGTATGCTGCTGTGTAGGAAAGACTAGGAAACAAAGTCTGTGCTGGTAGCCCTGGTGGCTACAACACAGGACCATCAAGTGTCTTGCTCCCTAGTACTGCTTTTCAATTATAAAAGTTAAGATAAACCCAGAGCATCTGAGCAAGGATTTTTGTTGCTCTCTTTTCCCTCTGCTGGTTATGTTCCAAAGYGTGTGTGTGCATGCGAGTGCCGTTAGGGGTTCATTTATTCCTGTCAGATAACTTTCATGACTATCATAAAATTCCACCGTCCAACAGCTTTTATGTCTGAGTCCTGAATTGTCATGCTTTTGAGGTTTC
Source organism: Apteryx rowi (assembly GCF_003343035.1). Lineage (NCBI taxonomy): Eukaryota > Metazoa > Chordata > Aves > Apterygiformes > Apterygidae > Apteryx > Apteryx rowi. The sequence goes on from NW_020450772.1 coordinate 1,333,595, forward strand.
CTTCCAACCCATAACATGCATAAGATGGGTGAGAAACATGTCTAGCATTTGTGAATGTCTTAGGAATACCAAAATTCAAAAAGTCTGGCAGTTCCTGTCTGGTAGATCTAATTTCAAGCTCTAGTAAGACCAYGGAAAGACACTGCAGATCAGCCCAAAAAGCAGTGCTAGGAGCAGCCTGCTTCTCTCTTTTTTTTTTTCTTTTTTTTCTTTCTTTCTCTTTAAAAGTGAAGCATCAGTGCAGTGGTGGCCAGAAAGGTTAGCCATAGTTGACAGTTACAGATCCTCCAAAAACAGGTGGACRGCTGAGACCCACCAGCCTTCTCCTATCTTTTATGTGTTCCTTTTTTATCTGCTGCCAGCATAGGCACCCAATCCTTTCTGCAATAACAGGGATGAACACATGCTCTGCCAAAGAAACTTCAGGATCATAGAAGGGGTGGTATGAAGTCCTGTCCAGAAGGGCTCTTGTGCAGGGAGGACTGATRTACTTCTTTCTGGGTTCCCCAAATGAAAACAGATGCACAGGCAGACCTGCCACGTAGCACATATGAGTAATTTCAAGGTGTCTGTACCCCAGGTACATGTTTACCCCATTCATGGTAGCTCCCATGAGTTCCAGGAGAAGAGTGTGTATATGCCAGGGCACGCTGCTCTTGCGTAGTGATTGCCTGTGCAATCCAGCCAGCTGGAGCTGGAGCTCAAACTGAGCTGCTGCTCCTGCTCCAGCCATGCCTGGAAACCTCAAGCAAAGAGCCAGTGYGCAAAGAGAACATACTATAGCGTCCCTACATACAGGGACACATTGTCTGTTATATGCTCTGCTCCTTTCTCAGGCCCCTGTCGGAGAAGGGCTAGTGATCTCTTCTCTTCAGATAGCAGAGAGGTTTCCACATGAGACTATGCAGATACCCTGAAGCGTGGCACCTGCGGCAGAATCATAAACACGCACTCTGTATTGGGCTATAAGAATGAAACCYGGCCTGAAAACTGGATTGTTGTTGTGGATGAGAGAGACTTGTCTTGACATGTGTTGAGATGGTGTTTAGTGAAGTTTTACTCGTAAAATTTAATTTTAAAATGTTTGCGGATTTATAGAATGTTGTTTGGACTGCTAAATGGCAAAGGGGAAAGAAACAATTAGAAATGGAAGGGAGGTGTCCAGTGGGAATTAACGTAGTATTTATGTGATATCCATTCTTGCCTAACCTGCTTGCTAGTAGTGATSTGAAAGAGGGCTCGGTGGCATACAAATGTGTATATGACGCCAAAGCAGACTTCATGGGGATGCTGCTGAAGATGAAGGAAAGATGGAGCAGCAAGTGCAGGTACTAGAAATATGACCTAAAAGCCATTGAAKAAAACCCTGCCTGGATAAAAGCCAGTTAGGGCATCTGGGAGGAAAAAAACACTTCAAGACCCAGAGATTCAGTGGAATGGAGAGAAATAAATGTGTGGTCCAAAAATGATGGTGGACAGCAAATCATATGAACTTGCAGTGCAATGAAAAATGGCAGGCAGAAAGGTCAAGGCAATTGTCAGCTCTGGAAGCAAAGATGACGTCATCAGAGCATTGACGCAATAGCCCTTCTCCAGGTATGTCCAGAAAGAGGAACAGTAGCTAAAGGAATGTTAATAGGAAAAAGTGTAGCAACTCTGAATAATTTCAGAGAAAGAAACAACAATAAAGGAATAGAAATAGGTATTTTATAGGTAAAGAAGAAAAGATACTAAAATGCTATGCAGCCTTAGTGCTGTAATTTTCAAAGGAGAGGGAGAACTATTTGGTCGATTCTACTGCACTACACCCTTACTATCAACAAGATAAAATATAGTTTAGAGAATGCAAGTATCCACAGTCTCTCTGAAAAGGTGTGGTATCAATGCCAGCCGGAGGAGGGAACAGTTCAGGTTAAGAGAAATCCTTCCTCTCTGAAAATTTGAGGCCAAATTCTACCCTGTGCATACCTCTGCACTTCCACTGAGGTAAATACCTTTGCCCAAGGAGGTATTAAATGAACTACTCTATTTATAATAGACAAGCCACTTGATCAAGGTACCATGTGCAACAATAAAAAGATTGAACTATTAGCAATATGGATAATTGAGTCTAGTGTCTGATAGATTTATGTATCTATCCACTGTTTTGTGTGTCAAAGCATTTGTTTTTAGCAGTATAGTATTCATGGTACAGCATTGATAATCTCCTGCAAACTACCTGCTGCTCAAAAAGGGGTCATATCACCTGGCAAGATGCATTGAATTATATCTCATTAGGTAGTTTGAAAATATTGTTCAATGTCCTCTGTGATGTCTGAATATTCATTATCAAATATTTAACTAGCTTTGCTCTTTGCACATCTAGAATTACTGAAATTAAATTGCTTTAACTTAATAGCTGCTAGAATCACTATTGGAAATGACTGAGTGGATCTGATATATGCAAATGTGAACACTTTTTGAACAGGAAGCAAAACTATTTTAAAGAATACATTTAACAAATGTCTTGGGAAAATTCTTCTTCTCACATTTCTGGTGCTATTTTTGGTTGACTTGAAACAGAGAGGGAAAAAATACAAGAACAAAAGATAATCAGGAGGTGTGAATCTGAGTTTCTCTGTGACTGTGTTTTATAAATATTTGATACTACCCTCAGCATGAATGGAGCTTTGTTTGGGGTATTCAAGCAGCAGATGTTTGGCATTACCTGCTATCTACTTYGGCAGTGTGTTTTACTTCCCCGTTCTGTGTGACATGCTGCTGAAGCCATGTCCTGTATTTATAGTCTTTTGAGGATACAAGGCCAGATCCAAAAGCTGCAGAAGTAACTGGGAAGATTTGCATTGATGCAGTTGGCTTTGGACCAGGCTCTGTCCCTCTATTTCTCTGAAAAAGAGGATAGATATTGATTGCTGCATTTCTGAARGGGACAAATGCTGTCTCTTGCCATATGAGTATTTGACAAAAAATACCAATTTTCATCTTTATAGTCTGAAATTGAGAAGTGCCATCCCTGCTATAACACCACATTTCTGTATCTAGAGTAAAAAAAATTATTAAAGTCTGTTCTTATGCCCGTATGATTTCAGTGTAAACATGGAAATCTGATCATTTTAACTAAAACTTAGTCTCCATGCCCAACTACTAATACTCAAACTGCTTTTGCATTCCCACATTTGGACTAATACTGTTTTAAATACTGTTTTCATAGTGGAAATGGACATTCTTGCAAAGAGTTGTGTTGCCAAAGAACATCTTTTAATTGGTAGTGTCTGCTGACTAGTTAAGCATCACTGCAGATATATGATAACCCGAATTTGCTAGAACTTAACCTCCATAAATATCTCCCTGCTACCAGAAATGAAACTGGACCAAAATATTCTTGCTCACAATGAGCTATGAGCCAGTGAGGAAAGCAGGAAAGAGGAGAGATTTCAGTATCACAGGTGGAAGGTGGGACTGCCTTTTCCACTAATGTAAAATACATTGAAACAGAATCATTTGCCAGCAATGACCTTATCTATCGCACTTACATACCTGAGTGCCCTATTGTACGCTAGCAAAAGACAAAAACRCGAGTTCACTTTCTTCTGGGGCCATTCCTCCTTGAAACTTAGCCTGCTTATGGTCTCCCCAGGCTACTTCAGTGTGGGTTATAACTTTAAAAGGAAGAGCTGGCAGCAAATGAGCAGGAGCCACTTGCAGATTTTTCTCTTCTAAAACCTTCTGACCTTGAAAAGCCTTAAAGCTGCATTTCCCCATGAAAAATAACTTCTGCTTAGTGCTGAGCACGTGTATTGTTGCACAGACAAATAGACAAATAACAATGTGAGTACATGCCTTGATCATTTATCCTCCTTGGAGGGCCATAAACCATGAGTAAATGCAACAAAAGCAGAAGATTAATAGTGGCTGCATAATGCTTTGCATTTTTCATAATGATTCTCTACAGACAGAATCAGTAAGTGTCACTAATTGGTAGGTGTTTGTTCTGCAGGGGGGCCTGATCCTCCCTCCAGTGGAATTGGAAGCAGATCTCCTGTTTTTTCCCTTGAGGGAAAAAGGAGCAGGCTCCCTGGGAACTGCTAAGACCACTCTTTAACAGATGCCATAATTCAGGCAAAGGTTGCGTGCAATGCAGAGAAAATCCTAGCAGCCTGCAAGGACAGTACCAACTATAGTGCCTGTCTGGTGCAGGGGTAGCTGTTTGCGAATGCACTGGTCCATTCGGACCTGAGGAGAAATAGAAGGTTGGCCGCAAGCCAGCTGCTAAATTTAATATGCATTCAGCTGAATGACTAGGCTAGCATAATAATATAATCCTGCAGTGTCCTGCTGCTCTCCTTCAGATCTTCTCCCTGGTTTGTTGGCTGCCACTGATGCTTGTCCTGTGTGGGAGCAAGGCCGCTGCGTGGGAAGAACGCACAGGAATACCCTGTTATGGAGAGCTATATAGGCTTGGGAAAAACACTTTCATCAAACTTTTAGCAGTGTGCCATGTTGCTAAAATTGATTTTCTTTTAGTCTTACATAAAGAATAAGAGCGTTCTGTGTCCTTTCTAGTGCTCTGACTCTGAATTTACCAACCTGCTTATATCCAGTATGATGCCAAGTAGAGGTACCCCAGCTAGCTCACTGGACCAGAGCTGCGTTTGGGTAGSATGCCCACACAGTTAGCTGCCAGTGCAGCAGGGCTACTCCTACAGCCCAAGCAAACTTGGCTCTCCACGTACAGTCTGGGCACTGTATGGGTTCAGAGACTGCCCGTACAATTAGGTGCCCTGAGAGATGGGCTGTACCACACCCTGCACTTCAGAGCCCTCCATCAGACCTCCCATGCTGAGATGCTGATGGCCCCAAAAGCCATGAGCTATGGTTCTAGTGGGCCACTTGACTTTTGAAATTAGCGCGCACGCACACTGCAAGGCGGTTCCTGCTGCCAGCTCTGTGAAATGTAAGGCATAGATTGATTTGGGCTATGCTGCCAGAATTCGCACAAGATCATCTTACTGCCTGACTGATACTGCCTGATAGTGTGTATCTTCTTCTGTTTCCCCAAATCCAGATCACCCACATCTGTATACCCCTGCTCACATTTGCCATAGCATATTTTTGTGTCCCTCTGCTCTCATGCAGCTCCAGGGATCTGTCACTCTCCTGTCTGAGAATGACCCTGGAATGGCTTTTCCTCTGCAAAACAGAGGGCATGGGACAGAGGAAGCCTTAAGAGGGGAGAGGAAGAGAGCATCTAGGGCTTCCTAATCCCTTTCTCACTGCTCCTCTCTTAGGAAAGTAGTCTTCGTCCCTTTCTCTTCCCCCACCCCTAGTTAAAAGCTCTTCTCTACTTTCTATAGAAATCCCGATTGTCTATTTTTTCCAAGGAGGCAGGGAAATACGGAAAGCAGCTTGTTAAGCTAGGTAAGGCTCAGAAGAGCATTGCTCTGCAAATGGCTCTGACAGAGACCAAGCACATTAGGTGTAAGCTGGCAGTGCTTTAAGTGGCTTTGCTTCTGACCAGCTATATACTCTTCTGCTAGCTGCTTTACTTGTTGGTAGTTCTCTTCCCTCTCCCTCCCTTTTTCTGGCTATTTGTACTCTTGTCACTGTGCAGTGTTTTCGGTAAAGTAGGGTTTCAGTCTGGCTTCTTGACACTGCTGTAGTAAAAGTATTTCTGTTACTAAGAGCAGTCAAATAAAATGCAGCAGGCTTGGGACATGAATATTTGTGGTCAATCTCAAGATCAAAACCAAAGTAGCGGCTTTGTTCTTTTTAGACAGATCATCAATTAGTGCCAAAATTGGTAACATGTCAGTATGATGGACTGACTCCAGGATGTTTTTTTAAAAAGCATTCAAGATCTGTAGAATATTTGTTGATGTGATATGGATATTCATACAGTATTTACCTTGCCATTTTTGAGAAGCTTCTAAACTCTCCAGAACGACTAGCTTCAGATCTTTATTTACTTTTTATTTATTGGTGGCAGCAAGCAAGCCAATAGTCCTTGCGTGAGGTAAGGATTTGAAAGAGAAGAATGCAGAATGTCATGAAATCCCATCCCCTTAAGCTGATGAGAGTCACACCCTATTCAGAGAATAAATTGAGCATTCATTAGTATACTGTGGCATCAGGTACTTCAGGGGTAATCAGAGATCATCTGTTCCAGAAAAGACTGCATCTGAGAAGAGACTGGCTGCCAGACAGGCATCTCTGAGGGAAAGGAGGTTCCTTACCACAGCCTGAGGAACCTCTGTGCTGCACAGTATGGTCAGGAGAAGGAGCAGGGCTTTAAGGGTAGCTGTCCTGGCACACAAATGCACATCTCATGTTCTGTGGCCTGGCACAAGTGGAAGAGTGGGACTTCACCAGTGAACATTTGAAAGGGTGTTGACTAAGGCCACCAATGCAGGATGGACTAGAGCCTGAGCATACGGCTGGAAAACAAACAAACAAAAAAAGCCCTTCCCCCCCCCCAACCCAAATCCCTAGTCCCTATTTGTTTGACACTCTGATATTCTGTCATTTACTAGTGCTCTCTGTAGTTTGCACCACATGCTGAAAATAAAATGAGAGCTTGAGAGAGCATATTTCAACTAACAGGCTGTATCCGGGCAGAACAGCTTGCTAAGAACTTTTCAAAAGTTCTGGGCTTGGCTCTTCCTTTTGTTTGCCTCGTATATCATTTCCCAGTGTCCATGCAAATCCCCGGGACAAAGAACCTTTATCTCCTAGGTGCTTTTTGAGCTTGTATCTCTGCAAGCTGACAGATACAGTTTTATCATTAAAAAAAATCTGTTTCTAATGAAGTTTCTGCAGTGCTTTTGAAAGTCTCTTCCTATAAATGTGAAACTATAAGAAGGAAATATTCAAATCTTCCTCTAGGCATAAGCAAAGTAGACTTTTGTATAGGCAACATGTCAGGGAAACACCTATTACCCCACTGTTTAGTTTGCTGTATGTCAAAGCTCTGGAAAGGCAAGGCGGCTGCTGCTGTCATTAATGGAAAAGAATTTCAGGCATTGTGGGGTGATAGGGCAGAAGTGATACCTGATGGGCAAAGGAGTCCTCAAAACTACGTGAACCAGAGTAGGGATGTGGTAATTCACTGGAGATCAGGGACTGAACTGAAAGAGCCTCAGAGAGGAATAAAAAGGCTTGATTTGTCTGGCTAATGCGGCTGAAATCAGTGGGGTGGAGTTACCTGCATGGCAGGAGCRTCTGCCCGCTGCAGGTTCGGTCTGGCTGCGGCAGGGCAGAGTGCACCTGAGCTGGAAGAGGGTGCAGGTGTTACCGCCTGGCAGCAAGGAGGATGGGTCACACCTCTGAAACTCTGGCTACATGTAGACCTGCGGCAGTAGCTCTGTATAACTGACCAAGACAAAAGTCAGGCATGAGGCTGTGGTTCCAGATTTTTAAGAATTCAGGGTGAGTTCTTTTTTATAATCTGTCCCTTTCTACCTCAAGGAAATGTGGTTTATAAAAGCAAGTATCGTGGAGATTTTTGTGGCAAAGTACACAGTCTGTTCTGAAGATGTTTTGTTGTCTGAAAAGGGGGTTTTGAGAATAATTTTTATATCTAAAACTAATTAAAAGCATTGCTGAAAATAAATTACTGGGAGTACAGTTAGGTTTAAACTTAGTGAAGTTTTATGAAGTAATTAGAATGGCATTCATAAAACTGGTGGCCAGATTAAAAATGCAGTTCTGACAAAAGGGCATCTGCTGGTTCTTTTCTCATTAAGTGCTTTGACCTTCTACTGTGAACAACAGAAAGTTTTGGCAGGTGACATGATGTGCTCTAGTCATTATATTAAAAAAAAAAAAAAAAAAGTAGAACAGAGTTGCAATAATGCTGGAGTTCATGGAGTTTTGCTTCCAGAGAGCTTGTCATCATTTTCACTTGTCCCTATCAAAATTTTGTACAGAGGTCAGTTTTTATGTGGACTCAATCTAATAAAGAAAACAAGCTAAATGGTCATGTATATGTAACCCTTCCATGGCTAACAGGTTTATCCGAAGCTTGTGCTGTGCTCTTTTATCTATTTCAGACCCAAAGAAAGCCTTTTGTGTTTGAAAACTTGTTTTTTCTAGCTTCATCAGTTATTCTGGTCAAAGATACCACCTTTCCCCCCACCCCCCCAACTTTGCTTCATTTAGATCCTCCCTACAGATAGCAAGAAGTAACTGTGCTCACGGCCATTTTGTTATCTGCAAGTAGGCAAAAGCCAATATTAGCTTGTTGCTAAATGATGTCATAGGTTGTCCCCGTGTCTCACACCTTTGCAGTGTGTTCCTTGCCATCCCAAAATATTGTTCCTTGCAGAAGGTGGAAGTTCTTCACCTTGATCTGTGAGAACTGGGACTGGTACCACAGGAGTTGGAAGGGGCACTGGTTGCATTAGATGGAGGAAAGGTTCTTGTGAATTTTCTTTAGAGCGTGTGAAGAAGAGGAGATATTGCAATGGGGATGGATGGAAATATCAGAGTCTAATCAGGAGCAGAGTATCATTGCTAGAAAAATACGTGGGTTGTTTGGTTTTGGCTTTTAACCTCAAAGCTTGGTGGATCGCAGGGCTGTCTTCACCTGTGCCCAAAAGCACATGCTCATGCTGACTTTCCTCTCTGCTCCTGTTCTAACATGTAGACCAACTGGGGGCAAACTGAGAAATTGCCTCCTCAAATTAGACAATTAACTGCTTTAAGTAAAGCAAGGAAAATTAAGTGGACACAGGTCTTCATGAGGGGTTCTGGAGCAGACCGAGTTAGCCCATACCATGGTACAGGGCATGGGGCTCTTCTCCACTGTGTTCTTTCCGTCTGTTCCTTTCCCGGATAGTTCAAACTTTTACTGGAGACAACCCTCCACTCTGTGGAGATCCCTGAAATTTCCATCTGAAACACCTAAAATAGACTTTCTGAGAGGAGTGGAAACTCATCCTGAAAATCAGCTCCTTATCAGAATATTTTCAACTGGAAACCACAAACTCTAAATCACATCTGAAAAGGTGAAGAGTTTCCAATAGAAACCACTGATCTTCTTTTAAAGACATTCAGATAAGTAGTACACTATATAATAGTGTTTTCCTACTAACAAGGCATTGCAATCAGGAAAACATACTGTTATTTTTCCTTTTGTATGCTCTACACAAAGCTTCTTCTAAAACCGCTTTGCTTGGCAGCTTAGCTTTCCATGGAAATGGGGTGTGGTGACTGTACAAAGTTTCCTTTTCTCTGCCAAGTATTTTTCTAGCCCAGGGAGACAAGTGCAGTCCTTAGACAAAAACATGTACCCGCCCTTGTCAACTTTTCAAGGGATGGAACTCAGCCCTGCGAGCYAGAAATGATGTGTTCCTTCTGCTGCACTGAGTCCTCAGCTAAAGGTGAGGAAGAAAACCTGCCACTGCTCAAAGACTTCAAGGAAAAGAGAGAAGGAAAAATTGGGTTTTCTGTAAAACACTTGAGTCTGTTTTAATTATCATTAAATTTTCATTCATTACCACATGCTACAGAAAACTGCATGTCTTACATTAATACTCGAACAAAGGTGTTAGTGCTCTGTATAGAGATGCCTTGAGAAGGGCCATCTGAAAACAGATGCTTTCAGTTAGCATCCTGCAAATACAGGCTATCTAAAACATGCATTTCTAGATCTTTATCTGAACTAACAGTGCAGAGGCTCAACCTTCAGTGAAATGGTTTCTTGTTAGTCACGCTGTGAGACTGCTGGAGAGTGACTTTGACTCCCATCGCAAGAATGGGACTGAGTGGGCTTTGTGGTTAAAATGCTGGCTTGGAGTTCAAGATTGGGATTCAGTTTTTCTTCTCTAACACAGACTCCCCAAGCTCCCCATCATACCCCAGAAGCACGTTATCTGCTCGAACTTTGTAACCTGCCTCCTGCTCACCCCTTCCTTGAGGTATGTAAGAAGTAGGTTTTACTTTTGTGTGTGTGTGTACAGAGTTGAGCAAAATGGGATCACCAGCTTTGCTGGCTTTTGTAGGTGCCACTGCAGAAGTGACAACCATCYTGCGTGTTGGGGGCTGTGGACCCACTGTGCAGGCACATGCCGTACTGGAGGTGCCCTAGGTGTGGGCCAAGTGGCTTGCGTGTCTCCAGGTGCTGCGTGGCCAGGGCTGGGCTGCTCTCGGGCGGTGCGTCAGCACCGGCACCGCTGCGCAGCACCCTGGTGTGGGACGATTCCTGGGAGCTGAGATCTTAAAATGCAGGTATCTGAAAGCAAATTATTTCGTGATGTTCTTCCACAGTCAAGAAAGTTAAAATAGTCGCCCCTCCCAGCTCTCCGCCTGCCAGGCTCTGTGTGAATGGGCAGGGAAGGACAAACTGTTTCAAAGACACTAATGACTCCAAAATGTGACTGATCTCACTCCGCTTGAATCCCAATTTGAAGTCCTTCAGATCTACTGCTGGTATGGCTTTCGATCATCTTAGTCGTCTGAGCTGTAAGCACTAGTTCCCAAGCCTTGGCTGCAATTTAGGCACCACCACAAAGGAGGTATGGAAAGAAAATAGGAGGAAGAGGAGAGCTTTCTATCCTCCTTCCAGAAATGACTTCATAAGTGTTTCATTACCATAAGGTGTCAGGGAAGCGGGGAGGAAATATGGTTTCATTACGAAGTGCATTCAAACCTCCTCACCAATCTCCGTTAATAGGTGACCACAGTGATATTGATCTGTGTCTGATTTGTTTTGCTGTCGTAGCAATGCTTTTCTGTGAACACTTTTTTTTTTCCTTTTTATACTCTTTTAAATTATGGAACCACTCCAGGTAAAACTAGAGTCCTGAATTATTAATATCTTCCCATGTCTCAACCCCTTCCCATTTTAGTATTAGACAGTGAATTAACCAGGATTGTGCCTGCTTCTCTGTGAAAGCATTATTTTATGAGTTACTTTATATCTATTTCTACCAATATATATGTCTGTCTTTGGAAGAGGAAGTAGTGGCTTTTTTTACAAATGAAGAATTCTGTGCAAAGCTGTAATCTGATTTGGCAGTATCATCTTTCTCTGACTTCATCAAAGAAATTATGGCTATAATATTTATATAGCAAAATGACAAGACTACACATCACTCTTTTGAGATGCACCAGTTTCTTCCAAAAGCAAGACTCTCCCAGAACTTATTTGCCTTCCATACATTGTGGCTGATGCATAGGTGTAAAACAAATAACCTGGAATAAATCTTTCATATATAGAGAGAATACATTATGAAATGGATATATTGGAAAAAGTGGAAAGTCCTACACTGTCGCTGCCACTGCTAAATAAACCCAGCTGTGCAATGTCATGGAGGCTGTTAATCTCTCATTGTGTTTATGCTTTGATCAAAAACTTCCACTGCATATTCAAAGGTAATGTGTTATATGCCAGTTGATGCTGAATGTACTGCACTCTATGTTAAAACATTCATAGAGGTGTGGAGATAGTTACCTTTAGGATAGTCTGAGCATATTAAGATTTTGTTTAGCATCTGGAAGGAACTTGGGGTGAAGACAGCTTGTTTTGCCAGCAGCATTTTCATTAACATACAATCTGTTGCAAAATATTTATCAAATCAGCTCAAAAATAAACTACAATTTGTAATTATAGTGAAGAGGACCCGCATGATCTGTATGCATTTGAAGTTGTTGTCTTGGTTATTGATTAAGGCATTGTTCTATGAAAATAAAGTATAAAAGAGATGATAGTTGCAGTTGCAGGGCTTCTGTCATCAGAGAAATATTAAGAAAATCTTTTCCCAATTTTATGAAGGTGAAACTGAGGCAACAAGCTATTTGGTATCATGTTTACAGGGATATTGCGGGTGGTCAATGGGATCGACAGAAGAACGAAAGCAGATGAGACACCCAATTCTGTAAAAGCCAGAGGGACTTGGCACCAAAAAGTCATTTGAAGGCATTTTCTAAAGGCATTAAAAATGAGCTTGTGCTGAGTGAATGCAGTTTTTGTAGACATGTCTGAGCTAGCTTTAAGCCAATGCGTTTCCAGATCAGACTGAGAATACCACCCAAGAACCTAGATGTACCCTTAGGTTCTCATCCCACCCAGTGCCTAAACAGCTAATGAAAAAGCATAAAACCCTGATGGCAATGCTGAGCAGCACTGTTCAGGCACATCTCCTGCTGTAAATGACTTCCCTCAATGTCCTTGCTACGAGCAGAGATGCAGGCTGGATCACTGACCCACATCTCCCTCCACAGAGCTGCCTGTGTTTCAGCCACGTTTAACACAGTGGCTCTTACGTGCTGCTGCCACAGCTGCTGCAAATGTGTCTTCCCAAATGTGAACTGTGCAATTACACTATTACTTACACACTAATTCATCAAAAGTTTTGGAAAAAAAGAGGGGACAGAAGCTTTTCCATTCCCTTTATTCTCCTATCTCTGTGCTATTGAAAAAGAAGATGAGATTCTGAAAGATGATGAAGATGAAAGAAGATGAGAAGATGAGATTCTGAAAGCTTTCCTTTTTTTTTTTTTGGTTAAAATTACTTTTAGTAATAATTGCAAAGAATATTTCACATTTTTTTGCCTAAAAAGTATTTATTCTATTTCTCTTCCTTTTTTAACTGTAAAATACATGTCACCATCTTGGCTCATGCACAAAAATATTAGTCCTTATTTTACCAATGTTTCTTCATATTTTTTTTTAAACAAATGCAAGTTTCGCTTATTATTTAATTGGTAACCAACTAATCTGCTCAGGCTTCAGCGAGAATGCCACTGGAATACCAAAACTCTCTAGCTCTTCTTTCAGAAAAGATTTACTGGAGTCTCATCTTCTAATGGGCAGAAGCTCACTGGAGTTGTGCAGTGGTTAGCAGGGAGGAAGGTCTCTCCCTCCTCAGCCTCTTTGTGCCTGGCATGCCGAAGTGGAGAACAGGCAGCCGGGACAGGACCTGCTGCATCTCAGAAACACGGCCTTGCATGAGGGGACGTGTTATCTTTGCTTTTCTTGTGGGGGAAGTGCATCCACTTGGTAAATCATACCAGGTCCTCCACATCTGGCGGTTTTAATAGCACTTAAAGGCTAAAAATCAACAAACTCGTGGAAATCCAAAAATAACAGCTGTCCAGGCTGTTTGTGGGTGCAAAACTGAGATGATGTGCTTGGCTAACCTGACCACGTGAGCTCCTAGTCCTTCCACTGTGTAGGGAGTTTTTTGTCTCTCGATCTCGGGAGAGAAGTGTGATGGAGGAAAAGTGCATCGTTTCTGGCTTTAGACAGATGTTGGTTAAGCTGGTTGGCTAAAATACAAGCCAGCCCAGGCATGCTTGTGACAGCACGTGGAAAAACTCCCATGGAGTGGTTCCAGCAAAGCCCGGTGCAGCCTGCCCACCACAACTGCAGACCTTGCTGCTGGCAGCTCCTCATGCATGCAAAGCTCTGAGCTCTCCCTTCTCCTTCATGTTTCCCAGCTGTTTATTTTGAGTCGCCTTTTCCCCATACAGATGTCTGATCCTGCACTTTACCATGTTAAAGTAAACAAGAAGCTCCAAATAAATCCCTGCTGTAAGAGTCTTTCCTAAAGTGACAACTAAGCTGAACTACAGAGAAAGTCAGTTCTGCTGGAAACCACAGCGGGAGGAGGGAAGCTGGGACTGGAAAGGAAAGTCCAGGCCTCAACTCTCGTCCCTTTATGCTCCAGGCATTTCTCTTAATATTCTCTACAGGAATATTAAGGAAAGTTGGTCTGCAGTAAATTCTGATGTGAATTACTTCAAATGTATTAGACCACCTAAATATTGCAAGTGATGTTTCCTAAGTTGAATGTCATCCTGCTTTAATGTGCTTCATGTTTAGTTTAACTAATCAGCTTAATACTAGCATCTTTATACAACTTGTCTACCATGGACATTTAAGGAAGCTAATCGAAGTCACTAGAAACAATACAGATATGTGTGTACATAAACATTATACCTGGCAGTGGTCTCTCAGAGACTGGGCGTAAAAACACGCATGCTTTTTGGGCTGGCCACAATTATCTGCATAGGATATGTGAAGCTGTTCTTCTAGATGTTGGTCCTTCCTGAGCACACAGTTGTTGAATTTCAGATATTGGTTATCAATGACTAGGCCTTTAATTTCTTTTTCAAGGCCCGTTGATGCCCTGTCCCTGGGAAATCCTTGCAAATGGTTTTAGGATTGTACTCTTCATCGACGAAAGTCCATTGGTTTTAATGGCGATGTTTTGGCAAGGAACTTCTCCGTTAGATTTGACGGAGCACTGGAGGAGGCCTGACAGTGGCCAAGTCTATTGCTGTCACTGCAGAGGGGAGTGAGAACATGGGTAGCCCTTTCCAAAAAGGATGGGGACTCTCTCTGGATTCCCCTGACAGTCTCGGAACAAGTTTCACAGTGCGTCTGTATGTCTGCAGCAAAAAAATAACTGTCTTCYAGATGATTTAAAAATATATATATTCAGGAATTGAGCACATGAGCATGAAATCAGGTCTCCTGTAGCACCATGCCATAATGTCTGGCACGTGGGGCAGAGCGCTGCCCTGGCCCCCCTTCAGAGGGCAAYGTGGGGTGCTGGGGTCCTGCTGGAGGAGCCCGAGTGAGCACTGCCCCAAGTCCCTTGTGTCACACTGTGCTCTGACTTCAGAGATATCTTCCAAGCAGATGGATAGAGAGCATTTATATCTATAATTCTGACTTAATACTGGCGTATTTTTACAGCCTCCTGAATACTTACGTCCTCTTCAATTGCTACCTTATACCCTGAAATACAGCGGGCTTTATTATATGTCTTTATTTACTGAGTACGCCAACTTAATCCTGTATCTTTTTATGAAAGAAAACTAACATCTGGACTAGAGTCCTACTTAATACATCTATGCATGCTTTACTTACATGTAGGTTCCTATTTGTAGGTGTCTATATTCTAACTTAAACATGTACATATTTTGCATACAGCTTACATGCAGGCATATACACATAAAATCATACATGTAACTTGGGGGTGTACAGAGGTACCTGCACAATGTATGTATAAAATTTTTTTTTTTTAAAGGAAGTTAGACTATATTTCTCTGTTTCTTTATTTTGCAGTGTCGGTAGGTTTTTAATAAGGATATAGCCTGTAGAAAATTTCTCATAAGATGTTAAAAAAGCATCTTGCCTAGGCACCTGAAATGTTCCAGTATAATTGCAGGAAAATTAAGTGAAGTGATGACCTCACACTAACACCAATGATGCAGAAAGCTATAACCTCCATATGCTTCAAGTTAGTACGGATGTAAACACTGTCTCTCCCATGCAAACACAGGTGTGCAGTCATCTAAGCCTCATGCCGAAAACCCTAGCCTCAGTATGTGAAGCTTTTCCGTTTTTGGTTTTAGTTTTTGCCCTGAATGCAAAGAGGGATTAAGTGAATATTTGTCTATATTAATTGAAATAGATGTTGTTTTCCCTCTGGCCCTAGGTGGCTTTAGACAACAAACTGACATCCCTTCTTGCATGAGGGATAGTGCAAAAGTGAAAATAGCGGTTGTGTCATTTTCATGTGAAATAACCCCAGGTGATGTATGATCCCCTGGCACATGAAACCTGTCAAGACAAGTAGACCCCATCCCTATTAATCATTCATACAACTGGCAATAGAAACACATAACAATAAAAATGACTACAACCTAAAGGTCTTAGTAGGTGGCTTTATATAAGTGAAAGGAGCTAGATTCAGTAAAGTTTCTGCTGGCATGTCCTGGAAGTGATTTGTGCCAAATATATGTTCGTTAATGTTTATTTTAAAAAATACCATTCCACAAGAAAGGAATTTTTTGGCCTTTCAAAAAGCTGCTGTCCCCTTCTCTCTCCCCCCTTTTTTTAGTCCAATGACTGAAAAATATTGACCTGGTTCTGTTAGAGGCAAGAAGTCATATATGTTTTTTGCTGCATCTTCTGATATGCTAAATCCACTAATGATAGGTGACACTGAGAGAAAACTAAACACTAGTACTRTCAGAAGTATAAACTCTAACCACTGACGGTATTAGCAGACAACAAATGATAATAGGCTCCCAGTGTTAAAGCATCAATTAAGCTTGCTGTAACTAGGGCTTGTTGCATACCAGGGCCCCAGTCTTGCCAGGGAGAAGTACATGAAGATATGTTTTGAATGAATGAAGTAATGTAGTTCTGTCTTAAATGAATAAACATATTTGCAAATGTTCACTTTTGCAGAAACAACTAAAGTGCAAAATAAGGATAAACAAGTGTGTCCTAGGGAGGAAAGAAGGCTTTTGTATGAACTGTGAAATAAAATTCCCCTAAAAAATTCTTTTTTGTTGAGTTACTTCAGTAGAGTAGTGAACTCTCTCTGCTAGAGAGCTGAGTCTGATAAGCACTTAGCTGAAACCTTCCCATAAGGAAGAAGGAGGAGAAAACAGATGCCCATTTATCTGAAAGCGCTAAAAGCATGTAGAGAGGGTCAAAGACTGTCAGGGCAGAGAAGAAGATGAGATGGGAAGTCTACCAAAAAAGACCACCTGTCTGAAGTGGCAGAGCAGATTGTAAAGCACTGGCAAAAAAGACATGCTAATACTAGTTACTTTAAACAAAGAGTGTGGTGAAAGAGCCAAAATAACAGGGAAGTGAAATAACTGAGGGAGAGAAGATGGAGTATCTGACAGCTATTTTGTTGAGTTTAAACAGAGATGGACAGTGAAATGAGAATTTTAAATGGAGAGTGCCATACCACTCGGAGGAAAACTTTAAAGGTCAGCACTTTCCCAAACTGCAAAGGTAGATTGATGACTCGGTGAGAACATAATTGCTCGGAGACACTGGTCTTGCCGTGAAATTAGCATCTTGCAAAATACTGTATTTTGGGAACTCTGTCTTCAGGTTTGGTTCAAAAGTAGTTGGCTTGAGCTGTTTGGAAGACCTCAGTCTCTCTCATGGAAGGTGTAGTGACTGTCTCAAGCTGGCCCATATTCGTGCTACTTTCAGGAGTAGAGCCGCAAAGCAGGGAGCTACCTCTTATTGCATGCGGTGAGAAGGGAAGAGGGCTTGGCCACAACGTGAGCAGCCTCGCGGCGCTCCTGCGGAGGATTGCCCCCACGCCGGGCGGGAAGACATGTGAGCTCCAGTCGGGCTCCGATGCCAAGGAAGCACTGATCATCCGCTGTGTAAACCACACCAGCAGCACGGCCAGAGGGATGGGGAAAGGATTTTAGGGATATTGCTTCTCCTCTTCTACACTTTTAAATATATTGGTGAGTCCAGTAAGTTCAGTCCTAGTACCTTCACCTTGGATTGCTGACAGTTGCTACACTCCTGTTTGGTTCTTCACACTCTCATTCCTGATACTTGCTCTTAACTTTGACTCCAGTTTAACCATCTTGCCTGAATAACTAGCTAAGAGCCAGGATGAACTTTGTGTGTATGTAAATGCTTGTAGCTTCATAATGTAATATGATACTGTCCTCTGGGACAATGGGGGAAAATATAAAATCCAATTCCATGCGCATGTATGCAACATTAGACAGGTGGCTTGGTCAGCCTGGGCAAGCTTGACGGCTTTTTATAGTAGGGCCAGTAAAACAAGATGATGTTTCTCCAAAACTGTCTGGATTAAGATTTTTTTTTTTTTACATAAGTAAATATTTATAAACGTTATTTTTAAAGGATTCCTCACAGTAGAAGGGTAGCTTATTTTATCTTTTATTGGGCCTTCTACAGACTGAAGCAGCTTGGTAGACTCAGCTTCCTCCTCACTTAATCGAGTCTACCAGGGCAAAACAATCCAAAATCAACTTCGGTACTGCTATTCTCAATCACCTCATTAAAGGTTTGTGTGGATACTTAGTCTTAGGTAGATATTCAGTTAATTACATCCCTGACTTTTTGTGTGCAAAGTAAAACTTGCACACTTGTATGCAGCAGAAAATACTTTCTCAGAAATTCTCCAGACACATTACTGTTCTTACAAATAGGGAAATAGATGAGTGCTGCTTTTTCCAGGTTATTAGTAATTTATGATGGAAAATCTGACTTCAAAGAACTGAACTGTATAGTGATCAAGTGTGTGTCGTGGCATTAGAGGGGTGTGTGGTAGCCTGTGTCCCTACAGAGGCATCAACAGTGGGTCTGGTCCCAGAGCTTTACTGTGGCTCTAAAAGTCTCCTCCACATGAGGACTTCAATGACAGCCTCAAATTCATCCTGCATATTAGTAGTTTGAATACTGCTAAGCAGTATGATCTGGATCCTGCAAGATGTCCTAAGCTACAAGAAGCATGTTGAACCCATCCTGGTGAAAGTATGAAGAAGAGTGACACGTGGAGGAAATAAAGCCAAGCCTGAGCTTTGCTCTTTCAGAGTGAACAGAAATAAGTCATGAGGTCCTCATTCACTCACTTCCCCAGTCATAAATAAATTAGGCTTACCTTTGGAGACAGGGATGTAAAAGTGATCTTCAGTGCCCTGGGCACTGAATGGGATCCTTTGGGGCCTGAAAAGTTTGAAAAGGTTCCTCTTCATTCAGTCCCAGTTACTTCTGCCTATCTGAACACAAACTTCTGCGGCCTCTTTCCAGGCTTCTTGTTTCTGAAACAAAGCCATTTCCATTTAGAGCCCTCCAAGCCCCATCTACTGTGGGGCTTTCCTTTGACCTGCTCAGTACGGACAGCTTCCCCAGAGCACACTGTCCTGCCCACCCTCCCTTTACCAGACATGGTCAACAATTAAGCTAATTAAGCCATATGCAGGATTAAGTCTATGGGGCCAGATTCACAAAAGGACTTAGGTGTTTGAAATGGGAATGAAGCTGATTATGAGCCTATCAGTCTCATTACACAGTCTTTGAAACGTTTATAGCCTTGTGCTTGTGCGCATTTCCTCCAGGAGAGCTGCTGTGCCGCATGGAGGGAACAGAATTGCCTTTATGTCGTGCACCTAGTGAGAACTGCCCCGGGCAGTTACTGGGGGGGAGGACACTCACCCCCTGTAATTCCATCCAGTATTCAGAATATATAAAAAGCTATCTTCCCCACATCCAGGCAATAAGCCTTGCTTGCTTGCTGTAGTAGGAAGGCCTTTTAAAGCTGCCTTGCTTCACACTTTTAAGTACAAAGTTGTCGTGGAACAAAAGACATTTTTGTTAGCAAAGCCTCTTAGAGCTTTTCTTTCACGTGACAGATGCTTTTGGAATCCATTTGAGGGAATCTGCATAATTGATACACAACACCAGCGACTCAGGCTGAATGACTTAGAGTCTTTATTTTCATCTCAGATGGTTCAGAAACAGCCAGTGGAATTTGTAAGGTGCCATTAAGATGTTCAGGTCTTCAGACTCTCTAGCAATGGGGCCCATGTAAATACGCAGAAACAAATAGCTTCGGTTTCATTAGCAAGATAAAATCTGCAGTTTGGAACATGGGAAATAAAATGTGATAAGGAAGTGATTGTGGGCGGGTTATGCACAGTGTCAGCCGCAGCGGGCTGAGGAGTCACGGAAGAAGGGAAGATGATGGGCTCAAAACAACGATTGCCCTAAGAGCTTTGACTGCCACATGGCAGTTGCTTCTCTCTATCAGTCCTGCGAGGGTTAGCCAGCTTTATAATAAAAAGCCAAAATGGAACTTTTCTGACAATGTACGCCATTCTAAGTGTTGTTTCTGTCAGTAGCCTGTTGTACTACTAATCAYTCTGCAGTTTTCATCTTCCTCTGGGCATAAAGGCTCATCCCAAAATAAGGAGACCTCAGATAGGTTCGTTTCTTCTCATTGAACAGAAATTATTTGAACTGCCCAAGCAGTTCAAATGTGAGCTTTGCAGTTCATGTGTGACCTTTGTATTTATTGTTGTAGAGGGTTTGTATCTATTACAGTAGAGGTTTTGGAGGGGCTATAGATTTCCCAGGAACGAGATACACAGTACAGGTTTCATTGTAATGAAATTTTGCAGATCATTAATCTACTCGTTTATGCTTCTCTCTTTCATTCTCTGATTTTTCTGCCCTCCCCCCACGCCCCTCCACCCCCAACCCTTGAAAACCATGGATCATCATGGTGTCCATGCCTGGGTTCCCAGGGTCTGGGGGACTTACAGCACCAGTAGTGCTCTGCTCAGGAGCCATATGCCGTGGTCTTCTTCAGTGTGGCCACAGCCAAGACTTCAGTAATGGACAGGGAGGAACTGGCTGGTTCTGTAAATATATTCAGAACCATGCAATACTTGTTTCCCATAAAGCTGAGAGAGACATTATCAGATTTATCCCATGTTCAACTCCCTGAGTCACCACAAATCATTGGCTGAGTTGCTTATCCTCTCCATGGCTCCTCACTGTTTAAATTGGGGATAAAATGTAGTATTTCTCCACCTGCCAGGAACACTGGCTTTGCACTGATGAATTTGTACTCTAAAATAGTGATCAATATAAGTGCTTAGTTTCTCCCACCCTCCTGTGCAGTTGCGGGTGCCTCTGCGCAAACGACTCGTGCTGGGCACTCTTGAGAGATGGGCTGCAAGACCACATGGGTTGGATCCCGCACGGCCCTTCCCGAGTTCTTGAACGCTTCACAGCAGCGCAGCAGTCATACCCCTTCTCCATCAATTTTAGTATCGTAAACAGTGCCAATCTGGAAGGCAATATTTGTTCTCTTTCCTGCTCCAGTTTCAGTAAGGTTTCTAAACATAGCCATAGATATTCTTTTATTCCAGCTTTTTGTGTAATTATGGAGCAAAGAGGTATGTCTTACAGAGAGACTGCACTTCAGGGGAAAGAAAAACTTGGTGAAATATGGAAATCAGATTAAAAATGATCATATCAGGAACCATGAATAAATTGTTAGCACCTTTCAGCCTAGAACTATATTCACTGTAAAGCATTTTAAGACATGTTTACGTTTAGTGGCCAGTAAGAGTGAGAAGCTTATAATTTAACTCCGATATACACACAAGTAAATGCCTCTTTAATAATTGCACTGGCTCTGCAGGACTCTGAATTACTTGCAAACGCCATTGCCTAGGAAAGCATCAACATACATGGTATACAGTGACTTTAACATGCCAAATAGGTTTTGTGCTAAGTGAGTCCAGCGATAAACAAAGTTACAAACCAGAAACCAGCACACCAGCAAGGGAAATACAAAGAGCAAGCTCTGAGGCTCAAGGTCTAACCTTACTGCTTTCCTATGGCCAAAAAGCCTCAGGCTCCTCTTCACCACGGATTGGCAAGGTGCGTTAYGCTCCTCCAGACGACCCCTGCAGCTCCGGGACGGGCTCCTCCGGACTCAGAAACTTCCCAGCCCATGTCCAGTGAGGTGACGCACTCCGGGAATTTGCCAGTGCACCCCTGAGTGGCAAATTTGCTTTCATCTGAAAGATGGAGAGCCTAGCATCTGTCAGATTATTACAGAGAATCAGCATTATCGCTTGCTAAGGGTAAGAGAGTGTATTTGCTTAAAACATAGATTTGCAATAATGGGGCCAAGTTACAAAGCRAAAAAACAAGCAAAGCACATTACCAAAGTTGTACTGAATAAGAAGGATCCTCTTTAGCTTCTCCAGCATTTCAGTTGCCTGCGAGGCTGGCTCATTAGCTGTGTGAACCTAGTCCAGGGCTGACATGTCCTGGAGCACTCTCGAAGGAACATCTTTTCTGCTCTCGTTTGAAGCTGGGTCTGGGCTACCCAGACCACCAGATGATTGCTATTTCTGTAAACCAAATGGAAAGACCCAGCATTGTTTTCTTGACGATTCAAATTTCTTGCAATTGGAAAGTTAGGACATTATATGGCCATGCAGAGGTTTGGGTCATTTTCTTTCCTCTCCTGACATTTTTGATTAATATCTCCGTTTGTGTTCTCTTACTAGATGACATACTGGCTTCATCTTTGAGCTTTTTCTTATTCTTTACTGAGGTCCTTAAGACACAGTAGTGAAATTTGATAAATCTTGTATCACAACAGTTTATAATTCCATCTGCATTTTAACCAGATAAGTGAAATTTACTATTAGCAATCTATAGAGTCAAAACCAGTATCTAAACATGAAGGAATTAAAAAATGGGGGTGACACATCTTATAATTTTCACAAGGTCCAATTTAGAAACACTATCACATGTAGTGTACAAGAAAACGAGTTACTTTTGTCTATGAAACACTGAACCCCTACAATTCCTTGTTCAAACCTACTACAAGATTAATCTAGGTCCTTGTATTAACCAAAAAAATTTACTGTGATTAAATGGAGTAAGTGGATGATACAGTATTTAATGCAGAAGTAATAATATGACCTCCCTCATTAGTGCAGGACTGGTATTGCTTTTTAATTGATTTTAATCGGCATTTAATTAGAAAATGTGAATCCCTTGTGACCAATTCATATTTTACAGTAGTCCAAGGTAGACTGTTAATTCTTCTCTACAAGTGGTATCCCAATTTCTGGTTAGGAAAAGTATAAAATGCTGTCTTTGACCCCTGACCTTTGATGGTGTAGTGAGAACACCTGCAGAAGACCTGGCGAGGAGTCAGTGACTGGCAGAGTACGTGGCAGCAGCCCCAGCATGTGAAACTACACACTGACCAAATTCCCATCAGGGCCAAGCACACATATTTCGTTTTGTCCACAACATCTAGCTGCTTCCCAGGCAGTAGCTACTCAAGGTTAGCACAGCTGAGATAAGGAAATAGTTCTAGTAGATTTAAGGGGCCCTTACGAACAACGAGTCAAGTCCCGGCCATGCGATCAACCTGTGCGTCCGACCCGTACCTCCAGCAGCCTCCCATCAGAGACCCTCCTCGCGGTTCCCGGGGCTCCCCGTGCAGTCTGTACTGTAAGTCCTYTATTAAATCTATCCTGTTTAACCCCTTATGAACCTTGAGTGTCTCTCTCCGCCAGTATCCAACCCTCTCTTGCCTGCCTTGCAGTCACCGATGGTCTCATGCGTATACATAGAGTTAGCCTGTTTTTCAGCTCTAAGCTTCTAAAGGTCACCACAACCTGTCTTAGTAAAGCATCCCTTTTTCTATTTCAGTTTTTATTCTAGAGTGGAGTTTCCTAGATGCTAAAGCACCTCATAGATCATTGTACTTATACTGCAAGTATCGAGATATTTCTTTAACAAATAATCCACGGACTCTGTGTTTGGAATTTGTGGTAAGATGCAGGCAAAAATATCATCATTTATGAAAGACTGAGAATACTTCTGAATCCATATATTGAAAAGGTAGTGAAAGGTGCTCAAATGAAATACCATATTGTTTCAGCCCTGGAAAGAATGACTTGAAATAGAGAGGGAGGATATTCTACTCTTCGAATGAATAACACAAAGAAATCCCAGTACTAGCATGATATGAAAGTTTTATTGCATTCTGGATTTTCAATTGTACTGTATTAAACCATATTAATATTTGGTTTTTCTAGGGCAGTCAAAAATCATTGGTAATGATGAATTTTTCATTTACACTAGTGCCAGACGATCAGCCTTAGTGCTCCAAGGTCAGTCAATCATCCCACTCTGATGGAACATTTCTGCCTTTAAGGCAAATGAAGCTTTTTCCTCTCTATCTCAAGTGCAGATAACTTATGGGACAAACTCGCTGATAGCTCATCCTGTGTTCCATAGCTGTTGCCCTATGATCCATCAACGTACATAAAATGAAAAGTGATTTCCCTGGGGACCAGGTGTAGAAGTGCAGAGAGCTGTGTTGCGTACCTGGGTGCAGGTTCTCTAATGAGACGCTGAACCAAGAGAAGTCTCTTTGCATCTAACTAGCTGGGCTGAGGCTTGCTAGGAAGCAAAAGCTCCCTCAGACTCTCATCCTAAACTGGATGTAGTTTCACAGAGAGCTTGATTCCAGAGGGCTTCAGAACAGCAATTTCACCTAATAAAATAAAGATAACCTGACCCTGAAGTCAGCTATTCCCATGAAAAGTTAGTAGCCAGCCTTTCTCACCTGTCTCCCGAGCTCAGAGATCTGGCCACATCATGCTATAGGCGGTTTTCACCATTCCATTGTGGCTTTATCTAAAAGAATAGTAGTGATTTCCACCACTGGAACAATATGAGCTCATGCTGAAGCAAAATAACATTTAAACAAATTTACCGCCTAAAACATTAATCCTAATAGTCCATTTTGTAATGGAAATCTATATGATTATTGCCTGAACTGTGGTTTGCTACAAGTCTGAGGTATGGTGCAGATTTCTTGCAATCATTTGCCTCAGTTGGGCAAAGGAGAAGGTAGGCAGGACCTTCAGCTCTTGCTTACGTCACTTCTAAAGAGAGGCATCTGGCTCTTTGGTTTCTAGGTTTGTTCAGCACAGAAGCGTAACCGTGGGGATTTTTCAGTGACATTCATTCTTTTCGTTTGTCTTTTAATATTGCCTTTCTGGGATTGGTCATAGATTGAAGCTTCAGTAATAATTTTTGTCAGCATGCTGTATTAGACTTGCAACACAATATTCCTTTCTTTGCTCTATGTCATTTTTTATTGCTTGTGTTGTGAAGCCTTTGAATTTAGCTCAGACTTTAAGACTAAAAGCTGTTGGTTTCTAATAGGAAGAAAAAGAACAAACACAAACCCTTCCAAAGCTCACTAAACCAACGTATTTGTTTGCAAACCAACAACAAAAAAGGGTTGCCCAAGAGACCTGCTTTTCTCTGCTTCGTATCTCTGCTCTGTGCCAGGCCTGCTTGCCCCTTTTTTAATGGTACCTCTTTGCTTTTTCTGTTCCACCTGCTATTGCACTTTCATCTGTCATCTGCTACCTCTGCCTAAGTCTCCTATACCTCTTTCCAGTTTCTTTTGCCAAGGCACCTTCCTTTCTGAAGATGATATTTCTGAGAGAACATCTTCCAGCAAAAATGTGACTCTCTAAATATCAACAGACCAGGTTCTTATATCCTCACAGTTGTGGAAACCAGGCATCCTACTCTGAGCAGGATATCCCAGGAGCTGTATTCTTTTTCAACTAATATATTACCTCTGAACCAATCCACTTAAACTGGCTGTACTAATTAAGAGTAAGACATGACACAAAGTGCAGTCAGGTCTCAGCTGGTTTAGTCAGTCAGTGAAATGCTGCAAGCCCACTCCAATGCACCGGCTTTTGGGGCTTTCTCAAAGACATATCAAGCAGCATGATACCCTTTTGTGTCCAGCTCTTTGGCGCTTTGATGAGCTGAAGTGCCTGAATCTGAGCTATATTTCCTCTGCAGTTGGCACTTGTTGGTGGCTGGGCATTTGCTGCATCTGGATGGGCCATCTTAATTTTGCGTCCGTATTGATGGTTGTGTGTAGACATCATAAGACACCGAGCACTGGTCTAATTATGCTCTTACAAAGGGCAATGGTAATGTTGCTGTTGACCTCCCTGGAATAAAGTTAGACAAATGCTGAATGCTTTTGAAAATCCCACTTAAGTGTTCTACCATTGTCTTGCTAATTGGGAGCCTTAATGAATAAGGATGCTAAAAGCACTATCTAGCAGCCGTTTTCAGTCACCTCCAGTGGTGATGGCTTCTGCTTGTTTCCAAAGYGGAAGCTGGTGAGGAGACATTATACAGGAGTTGCCCACTAAAGGGCATACCCCTGTACACGTCTAGGTTTTACTTAACAGGAGACATTTAAGATTTACTTTTAAAAGTGCTACCATTATAAAAGCAATTTTACAGTATGCACGTCTAAGACAAAATTAGAACAGCACATCAGTAGCATGCTGTTCTGCATCAAAGGCAAATAGGCATGTGAAGCAGATGGGAAGCTGAATAAAAATGGAGTGACTGAATCTGATCTTGTGATGAACTTGTAAAGTAAATTGTTCTCCACATTTCTTAAAAAAATGAAAATCTATTACTAGCTCAAAGTGGGAAATGCATTATGCTTGTATGCAATAAAATGTGAGTGTTTGTCTTTGAAAAATCTATTTATAGGCATTGTCAATGGCAGCTGTTCAGCCCGCTGTCTAACTGCTAACCTGCCAATTTTCTCTTTACGCTTCTATTAACTGGAGCTTTGGGATTCACAGTTTATTCTAATTCATTCTTAACGATAGTAAGCCAAAGTCTCTTGTGTCTTTGTTTGTGAGTTACACTGAAGCACTGGAGTCAAACTTCTCATAGAGAGGGAATTATTTTTTTTTCTTTTTATACTGAGAGGTGATTTTTGCACAGTGTTAYGTTCTAAGTATTAGAATCCAGAATGATTTCAGAACAGTGTGTGTGAACATAGAATTCTGCAGTATGCATTGTTTTAAAGGACTGTGGCCACATCCATCTTCTATGAATAATTTCTTGGTCTCAGGGATATTCCCTTAGTTTCTTTACATAAGGGTTAAATAAAGGTTACTGTACCTTTTTTAGTAAAGCACACCTGTGTATTYCTGAGATGGTGTTTGTGATTCAGTTAAAGTTTAGCAGTATTAGAGAAATGCCTGCTTTCATAATGCATATTTTTAAGCAGAGTTAGTTGTCATTTCTGAATTCCTTATTTCCCACACTTCTGTGTATGCACGCACTGGCTTGATTTTGGAGAAACCACTGGGAAGACTCTGAGCCAGTTCAGTACACTTAGGCCAGACCTACCAAGTTCACCGGGGTCAGGAAAACCTTCTTTATGAAATGCTATTTTCCATCATGTGTGCTGGTCGCTAATGCTAACGCCTATCCTGTGAGTGTGAGGGGGCTGAGGGGAGTGTGTATTCGTGACATTTAGTTGATTCCAGTCATTTCAGCAAACTTGGTGGTATTTTGTGCACACCGACAGGAAGTCAAAGGAAGATGATGTGTTTAGCAAGAAGGCAAGCGTCCTTCTTAAATTCTGAATTCTCAATAAAACAGGCAAAAACTTTGAGTAAGGCAAGAGAAACAATCCTTTATTGTCCCAACAGAGTTGGAGAACGGAAAAAACGAAGGCTCAGTATCAGCATGAGTTATGACAAGATCTAGGGCCTTGTCCTCTTCTTGGAGCCATTTGTTAACTTACAATTGAGGGTGTTGAAGGAGAAAACGTAGACTCAGGCCATACTGTGATATTACTAGTCACAACTTGCATTAGTGTCCATGGGAATGGGGCTGTTTCTGCCAGGATTAAATTGGATACTTGATGTTTTTCTTGCATTGCTCGGATGTTCTGATAAACGCAACAACAGAAGACTGTCAGAGAATTTACAGTAAAATTATCTGTGAGTATCAAGACTACAAAACTTCTCCTGTTCTGATCGTACTACCCTAGAGCAGCCAGGAAAACTATTAAAAAAAAAGCAAATGCCTACTATAGCAAAATGACTGCTCAGATTTCCACTTTCATTTAGTGATAGATATTTGAAATTCATTATATATTCTTAAGATGTGGAAAAACACCACTACAGTTAACCCCCAAAGAAGAGATACAATCATAAGTGAAAACACAAAAGACTCGAGCAGAGAAATTGAATTATAGCTTGCAAAATAAACACAGATCAAGGAATCTCCCCACTGATGGGTGCCCCAGAAGGCACAGATGCACAAAATGCTCAAATATTTCTTTTTTTCTTTCCATCCCCCCACTCTTTTTTTTAAACCTAAATTTAAACTGTTCTTGGAATGAGATTATTCTTCTTCTTTCTCTGTACTGAAGGAATTTGTAGGAAAGCAATAAAAATACAGAAAGGTAATGGAGAGTCTACTGAAGCCAGGTGACCTCTTTTATGGCTTTATATGGCCTTGCCAGAATGTCCAGGAATAACATCAGCTAGCTCACAATTACTAATTAGGAGAAAGGGTGGCAGGGAGACCTGAAATCTTTTATTAGACCAAGTGATACAGCTGTAGGAAAAAGAAGAAGATTTGGAGTAAACAAGTCCTTCTAATAAGTTCTTTACGGCTGCACGTTTTGGTCTAACGAAAGATAAACCTCTTCCTAAAAAGACCATCTTGGTCACTACACAAACCTTTCTAATTACTATTAGCATGTGAACAGCTGCTTCGGATTATTGATCTTGTTCATGTTTGAAGCTGCTGGGCCTTGAAGAGACTTGATTTCCCTAGGGTGGGTACCTGATAATTTCTGAGAATATATGCCAAACTTTGATTGACCCAATTTGGACCGCGTTTGTCACAGTCAATGAAATTACATCGGTGTGTGCTGGTTGAGGAGCTGGCCAATATACAAATACAGAAGAGCAATAAGAGAAGGGTACAAGCGTGAGTTGAGAAGCGGTTGTGAAACTGAGTAGTTATATAATTGAAAGAAACAATTATCTGCAGGGAGAGAAAAGAAAAGGTGGTGTGTCCTTTAAAAAAAGAAGAACTCCAAACCAATGCTGAAACAACTGGCAAGGTCTCTAGAGTGACAATGAACAATAGACCAGCGAAGAAGAGCAATTGTGTGCTTCCGTTCTTAAGAAAGCCATTTCTTCTGGCACCCAACCATCCCAACCAGAAAGCAAGTCTTATTATAGTGGGAAATGAGTTGTTCTGCTGACTTCACATGCATAGTGAATTTGCTATAGTGCTTGTACAACAAAGATCTTTTAGAAGAAGTAACAAACTGCACATGAGATTTGTTAATACGCCTCACAACGTTCAGCTATGTTAATAGTGACAAAATGTACACAATGTGTAGAGTTTTGGGTGCAGATTTAAACACATTAAATTTGATTCTCAAATTGGATTGCTTTTGTTAGGGTTAGACAAATATTATCTAAAAGGACACAAATATATTAGTAACCAAAATAAACTACTAACCAGAAAAATGAAGCTAGCATGCTCAGTCTCAGCTGATTTATGTTCTGAACTCTATCAGGATACCCTAGTTTTGTTTTCTCTTGTATGAAGTGATTGCATTGTATGATGGCAGCAAAAGCCCCGAAGATCTGATTGCAAAGATCAGGAAAGGGCTCTGTATTATTAAACTACTGTCATTCTTCTTTCTTCTTCCACAAACACAAAGGAAATATATTTTGAAATATAGTAAGAAAAAACACTTAAAGCTTCTGATTTCCTTTGCTGGAAAGTTATAGGATATGCCATAACTTTCAGTATATCAGATAAATGTGAGGCAATCCACACAGTAACACAGAACACCTGCTGAAAGAAATAACAATAGAGCATTCACTGAAAAAGCACCAGTAATTAATTATTTTTATCAGAGAAGAGATTCATTTCTATTTTCCAGTGTGTAAGTAATGGTTTATGCTTTTGCCAAAAGAAAAACAGGCAGGTCAGCATTTCTGGTTGGAAACTGTTGTTCTGTTGAAAGTAATTGCAGTTTTCATGATAAAATGTTGTATGTATCATATCAAATATAATCCTATGCTCTCATGCTGAGCAATGGTGTAGTTAAGCATATGCCTGGAATTTTCATTGCAAAAACCAACTCCTTTTCTGAAGACTTTAATATAGCTGTTAAAAGCTGATTATACATTAGAGTGTGAGTGCAAAGATCTCAGAGAAAGAGCTCTTTAGCACACGTAGAAGATATCTCTATATAATGGCTTATAAACATCTTCCCTCAAAACCTGACAATATTGAAGGGAGATGATGAAGAGCTACTCAAAAATCCATTTAACTGATAAGCTGAATGATCCTAATAACCAAATTTCAAGTGTCACAGTGAAATAAGTGAACACACAGTCTGAAAAGAGAGTCTCAGCAGTAAGAAATCCTGCCCTTTCAGGTCAGTTTCTAGACACGGTGCATTTTTTAAGTTCGTTTAATATTGATAGTGTCAGCCCCATAGGTACCCACAAGCAGTGCCTGCTGCCTGTCTCCCTGGTGTCAGGTACGGCAGGAATAGGGACTGCGTAGCAGAAGCTAGTGCTGGTGTGTCCAGAAGACACAAGCCAGTCGAGTTTCCGGAGAGGAGCCCATGCCTGCTGGCTGTTGGACAAGCGCGTGGTGTAGCGGACTGTGACGCTGAGGGTCTACGTCTGCAGAGAGGTCAGCTCTAAGCTTGCTGTGTTGGATCAAAGAGCCGAGATGCCTGTGGTGGTGGGATGTGAGCCAGCTCAGGCCTGGGCATGGGTGATGGTTAGGCACTAGAAGTAACGAGATCTGCTGAGAGACAGAGCTTTGTCATCCCCACGCAGCCCAAGGGCAATACAGGTAAACTGCACCCAAACCAAGGCTGAGGAGCCTCAACAGAGCTTCACTCTGCATTGGTATTTTTTTCCCTAGCTTGAGCTTTCACTGACTCATTGTATCTCTGCATGCAGCTCATGGAGGAAAGACATCCTAAGTCCTAGAGAGCTGCAGATTATATGTTGGGGTTGCCCTTATGCTTGCATCTCTTTGCAGTCATGTTTCTGATTTTCTTCCAGTATATCTACTCACCACTAAACACAAGAACACATGAGACTTCGAGGATACAAACAAAATTTAGTTCAAGGTGGATATGGAAGGATGGGTATAGGCAACACAGCTAAAACTTTGGTGTATAGGTGTCTAAGCATCCTGCAGTAACATATACAGAAGAGAAGAAATTATAGCTTACACCGTACTACAGTTACAGCTGATGATTTTTCTAATATACAAACACCACACTCAGTACGAGATGGTCCTGTCTGGACCTTGCTATGAAAGAAAACTATTACTTGATCCCTGGAATTGAGGCTAGTACATAGATGCTAGTACTCATGAGCAAATAAATGGAAGTCCAAGCCAGAAACGCATATTCTGGCTGGTTCAGAACGGCTATCTATCTCCCAAATAAAGAAAATTAGGAGGACGGTGCTTAAATGGAAAAACCTAAATAGAAACTGGAAGCTTTTTAAGAGCTTTTTAGAAAGCTACGGGGAAGGAAGATTACAATTTTAGATTCAAGGTTTTGCTGGTTCTACAGTGAAGACAGCAATTAGAGATAAGTGTGTATATATGAGAGTTCAGTGTATTTAGCTTATCAAAAAGAAGAGAGAGGAGAGTTGTTGWATAGATAGTGTCTTCATGGAGGGGCAAAAACATTTATTAAAGATTTCTTTAAGTCAGCAAAGACAGAATAAATGAAAACCTATTGCTGGAAGCTAAAACCAGACAAATTTAAATTAAAAATTAAGCGTACATTTTTAGCAAATGATAGCAGTTTACCACTGGAAAACATTGCTAAGGTCATTGGTGTTTGTGTCTTCAGATCAAGACTTTCTAAAAGATACATTGCACTCAAATGCAAAGTGTTGGATTCAAAATAGATCTAACTGGCAGAAAAGGAACAGTGTGAGAAATGTGAGAGGCCAAACTAGAGGTCTGATGGTGTCTTCTCTCTGCAAAGCCTGTTGTCCTAAACCAGGTTAGATTGTAGCATAGCTTCATGTGATGTGACTGTAGCCTGATGCCCAAAGAGGCAGATCTACTCTCCTTCATGGGCCACATATCTGTGAGTAAGATCTAATGCTTGTGGTGCTGCAGGGTGTGGAAATTTGCCCATGAAAGAAAAATGAAAGGGGGAACAAAAAAAGGATTAGTTTTCCATCCAATTCCTTCTATGTCCACATAGTTGCTGACCCGACACAAGGATGGAAGGAGCGGCAACCACCGTTAGATCACATGAAATACCCCGGAGGACCGTAAAGGAATTTCCGTCTAACGACACCAGTGGGCAACTACTGATCTGCAGCTGCCACGGGGCGGCCGGGCTGAGCGGGAGCCGCTGGCGACCTGCGTTCAGGGATACTCTGTACGAGCCCGGGGAGTCTCTGTAAACTGCGAGCTCAGAGCCTGACCTGAATTGCCTTAACCTAATTTGTTTTCAAAATAAGGGGCTGTGCTTCACTGCAAGGCTGAGCGGTGCTCGCCAGGGTTTGAAATTGCCTGGTACTCGTGCGCGCCGCATCGATTTCTTTTTAACTCTGTCTCCTTAAGAGCTGGCCCTCCAGGCGTCATTTGCATCTCTGGCTGAAATAATTAATGCCTGCAAATTAGACATGCGCTTTTAACTTCATGGTGCAGTCCGATACGCAAGGAGAGAGATTTGGGGCTCCTCGCGGCCAGCGAAGGTGATCTGAACTAACCCGTTTCACCTCACCCTGTCCGTTCCAGCCGGGTCCCGAAGAGCAGGAAGGTGTTAAACCCTCCCAGCTCTGCTTCCAGCTYGTGCCTGGCTGCTCCCTCGGGGCCATTAGCTCTTCCTCATTTTTAATCTAGGTTTACTTAGATAAAATAAAACATTTCAAGCAGTTAAAAGAGAAGGGAAAGGACAAGTTTCTTTGTTGTGAGAACTGAGTCTTCCTTGAAGACTGAGCACTTTGATAATTATCAACAGCAGTTATCTTCAGCACCAGCTTTTAGCCGAACGCGTGACTGAGTTGGGGCCTGTGGGTTCGAACTGCGTTCAGGAGCRTGGTGGGAGAGGGGATCTGCAAGCACGGACCACCACCATAGCTGCCCTGCAAGGTCTTGTGGGCAGAAGGGACAAGGACGGGAGAAGGGGGCGTCGTGGTGTCCATGACCAGAGACTGAGGGGCAAACCTCCAAAAAGGTCCTTTCTTGTCAAGCTGGCCCCGTGTAATTTTATAAACATGACTTCATTTTATCCTGGCTACGGGATTTGAACGATGGCAGTAGATGCAATTGAACACTTTCCTCCACCAGATGCAGTCAAAAACCACCCAGTCAAAAAACAACACCAGAGAGCTGGCGTTACGTACTTGCTTAACTTAATCCCATACTAAACTTCAGCTACTTGCATTGCTTCTTTTTTTGCGTGTTTGTTTTTAATCACTGAGTTGTTGATGTTATTAAGGGAAGTTGACAGCATTTTATTTAATCAAGAGCATTCACTTAATTCATTCTCAGTTTCTGCAGCGCACATCTCTGGTGGCTTAGAAAGCATTACAAACAGCCTCATTGTTAGTGAGCGCAGCAACAATGTACCGTTTGTATTAGTATTGGTAATAAGCCTGTACGCTACAGCAGAAAACCCTAAACACTGGAAAAAATGTCTTGCTTATTTGTTTTCATTAGTTAGGTTCCAATGGGAGTGCATTTTAGGACACAGTAGGTACCAAAGACGTGTGCTGCTTTTGATTTAGTCACAGATAGAGAGGCATCGGTTACCTTTTTGCTTTTGCAAAGCTGTTTAGTGATTGCCACTAACACTATATTTAAGTGAAAGCATAGCAGCAACCAGACAGGTCGTTTGTTTGTTTGTTTTGGTCGCTCTGAATAGCTTGGCACGGTGGTGTGAGGGATAAAGTTTCTGCCTCGCTAGCGGGCTGGGTCGATACGAAGCCCAGAGGAGTCACAGCCCTGTGCTTGGGGGCTCGAGCCCTGCTGAGAGTGGCTGTGGTCCTCCCCGCGGTGCTCCSGTGGGCGATGCAGTTCCTCCACTGCCGCTGGTGGTGGTAAAGCCTGAAGGCAAGGCAGCCGAGAGCTGTGGCGGTGCTGGGTGAGCGGCAGCCTCGGGATGCCGTAGATTTTGCTTTCAGCTTTGCTTCCTGTGGAAATGGAGCGTGTGCAGGCCTGCGCAAGCAAYTGAAAGAACAGTGCGTAGGGCCCCGCAGCCGCTCGAGCCCCCGGGGCTCCAGCACGGCTGCCGTTCCCGGCGGCGGGAGCAGAGGTTTGCTGAGCRATACGTGGAGGGGAACGAAAGTCTTTCTCCGGAGGGTCAGAGCGCAACACAAGTGCCCTCCCACGCAAAGTAACAGAATGAGATTAAGCTTACATGTTACCGCTATGATTGCCCAAGTGTTGTGGGGAAGGCAGGATAAATTCAGGCAGACAAGGTTTCACTAATTGAGGGAATTTCCAGGCTAATTTCCAGGTGTTCAGGGACCTGACCTATTTCGTTTTGAATAATTGCTGATGACAGAGTTCAATATGAACAAATCTTCTATTTAAACAGAGAGGAGAATTGTTTTGGGTTGGGGTTTCTTAATTAGTATTCTACAAATATGGTGTGGTTTTGCTCAGCCCAGCTAGCACTTATTTCCTTATGTGATTTAAACTGCAAAGAAAATCAGTATATTTGACTTTGCTCTGTGTAAAAGGATAAAAATTCTTGTGCTGTGTCTGGATGTTGATTTAAGATTTAACCTGAATTAAGAAAAAAAGGTAAAAACTGTCAGATACTCTTTAGATACTCTTTGACAATTAGACTCTAATTTCCATTTTGATTTCTTTAATGCACAGCTGCTTTGGCCACTAACTTTATATAAAGTGGATGCGAATTGATGCTAAATTACAGTTCCTAGGGTGCTTTATATTGTACCCACCTGAATACTAACAGTCCCCCACCAGTCACTGTATTACTAAGAGGGAAACAATGAAAGAAAGGAAGAAAAGATGCCAGGGAAGACAATTTACCATCAGCTGTGGTGTTCCAGCTATTCACTGTAACTTGAAGTTACTTGCTGAGTTTTAAAATTTTGCTTATAATTTTTAACTGCATTTTTTAGCCTATTTAGAAAACAATAATCCGGAACCCTCTGGGGAATCAGTTAATATTTAATGCTATTGTACTCTGAGGTCAGAATGCAGCGAGGAGGTAATGAAGAAATGTATTTAGCTCACAACTTCCTTGAAACAAAGCACAACGCAGAGTACAGACCTCTAATAGTGGGTTAATTCTGCTGCTTTCAATGCCACTTTTCAGTGAATATAAAACACCGTGCTTGCCTGAGGTAGCAGTGGCACCGAGCAGTTACCTCCTGGTAACTGTTGTTTGTATTTCATTATAGTCTTGAGTTCCCCACAAAGATAGCTCTTCTCGCGCTGCGTGCTGTGCAAACACTTAGCGGAGGAAGGACCCTCTCTCTGGGATGTTTGCGGTCTCGGAGATGTAATGCAAAGGCCCTGACTTTGCAGCGCTCTGTAAGGAGCTGTAAGTGTGTGCGGGGGGGTGGTTGTTTTAAGATTGCAGTCTTTCATTTAAAACCAGTCTTAAGCTTTAGCGTGGTACTGCCTGGCAGAGCCATCTATCTCTTGATCATTTAGACTCCCTGCTGGCTATTTTCCACCCATTTCCATCTCTCTCTGCTCTGGTTTCTCCCAACTGCAAGGGGAATATAGTATTTTTCACTGTCTGACCCAAAATGTTGCCATAAATCTTCCTCCAAGTTCAGGGATTCAACGTAGCAACCTTTAGAAGTAAACTTGCGCTAATGGCAATCCTCCTGCTAACACAGAGTAGCAATGAAATTGCTATACGGACAGCCCCAACCTTATTATCAGATTAATAACTGGCATCCCTCATGCAAAACAATACAGATTGGGGCAGGAGAAGAAAATCTCTGTAGCGTAATTTAAGAAACCACTAAAGTCAGACAGGTCCTGTAGATAGCACTTCTCCTGACAAAAGATGAGCATTCCTGCCTGGTTCTTGTATATGCTATTACAGCCAGTATATGTGATTATGAGCRGGGAATATAGTTTCTATGATCTTAACTAGATCCCACGGTTCTTCCCAAGATACGTAATCTTGACATTTGTGAAGTATGAAGTTTATGAAATTTACTGACTACTTTTGTTCAGGAAACAGAGTTGAGATCTCCCATGTCATTTTTATTGGCAAAGTGCTCATTCTCATAAAGGCTAATAATCTTATTTTGTTGCTTGACTCCACTATGAAGTATATTTGCAGCTTCTTTAATCCTTTCAAGATAAGCAAGACAGCCACAAGCTAAATAGTTACTGACAGCAGTTAGGTCCTGTCTGTCCCATTAGATGCATTAATCAAATTTTGGAACCGTTTAGAAACTTTAGCATTAGCAGAACAAGGTAGTTTGGTCTTTTTTTACCAGATTTATCCAGAACTGTGTATTCCACACAATTTTGCTACACAACTTCCCACAAAGAACTTTAAAAAAAAGTCTTTATCTTTCCCTTTCTTAAATATCATAGAAAGGACTAGGTTGAAAGGGGCCTCATCTGGTCCAGGCTTCTTTTGAAAGCAGGGCCTTAGTTTGGGGGCATTAATTATCAGCTTTCCTTCTGACGCTGCAGGTACACAGTGCAAACTAGAGTGAGTGATCTCGGAGGAAAATAAAGGTGGACTGCACAGTTAAGCAAATTCAATACACCATGACAACAGCAATGAATGTATCCACAATGCTTGCGCATATTTTGTAAGTCCAGTTGTAGCCTGCTGCCATTCACTTAGAAGCTGTTGCCCAACCATAGTAATTCAGGCTGAGCTAGCAGAGGCACCAAGAGCTTTGTCAACCCACACAAAATCTCTTTTCTCTGTGAAGGTTGTGGCAAAGAAAACAGCCAGATGAAAAATTTTTAGAAAATGGATGTTCATCTTGTGAATCTGTGCTTGAACTTTTAGCCCTAGTGCAGGCTGTGCTTACATGCGGTATCTGTTTGCATATGACTCCGTGTCCACGTGTGCCATTTATGAAGGTAGGTGTGCATGGGTGTGCACGTGGATAAAAAGAGACTTCTGAATGCACACATACACAGGTGCGTGTGCAACTCAGTGTGGCAGCTGTCAAACTTCTTGTAGCTGATCTTCAGCACTGTAGCCTTCCCCTTCTAGGTAGAATCCCCATCATCTTCCTCACCCCAAGGTTATTGCTGATGCCTCCTATGTCCCTTCTATCTCACGGCCTATCCATCCCTACCTCATCAGTGCTCTTGAGCTGCTGCCACCTCCTCCATCCCCATGTCATCCCCAAATTTGCCTGCGGGTCCCACACGCTGGAGGGGAACCGTGAGAAACTGGCCCAGCTGGAACTGGCTCCCTCTGCAAACAGAGCAAGAAAGACACATCCCTTTATTCACACAGCCTCTGCTGGAACAGCAGGTGTAAAATCAGATTTTTGAGTCAGGACGCCGCAGAGATTAATAGCATGGGTTCTGCCCAGAAAAATGTGCTCTGGGCAGGTGTGGTGCTCTAATGGGTTTAGAAGGAGCCTGTACGCAGGTACATCACCAGGCCACGTTCCTCGCACTGTGACGACTACTTTCACAAGCTAATGAGACGAAATTGCTAATTTCATGACCTATCTTCCTGAGTCCTCAAAGAGCTCCCTGTCCCTTGGGATTTGGGAGTGAATCGAGACTTACAGTCAGACTGCTGTGGAGATGCATGATTGGGCTCGGGGTAGGGAAGAGCAGCGGTAGTGCTTAGAGTGGGTGGCTGCTATTTGTATGCAGTAACAAGAAGGGTCATCTCTGCTGTTTGTCCAGGTGTCCCCCAGCAGCTGGAGCGGACGGAGCCWGTGCCCCGAGGAGTCTCTGTGGTCAGATTTCTCCACACCTGCTGATCCCCCGTGGCCCTGTCACTCGGACAGCCCAGGTACTCAGGTGGGAGAGCCTGGGGGCTCAGTGCAATGGTCCCAAACCCTTCCCAGAACGCTAATGAGCCCCCGGGAGGCCGGCAAAACTCACCCTCTGCTGTCTCTGCTCAGCCCCTCATTGCCTGCGCACCAAGTCAGGTTTCCTCATGCCCACCAGGCTTCCTCCAAGTCCCATCCCTCATGCGTCTCTTGCTCTATCTCCCAGAGAGAGCCCACAGATCTATGACAAAATCCCAGCAAAAATGAGATTTCCTCTGAGCAACAGGTCTAAACTACTCATGATTCTGTAGCAGATCTCACAAAAAGGAGTAAAACTGAAATACCTTTTTATTCACATATCATCTCAAGGAACATTAAATGTGAAATCAGACCTCAGGGTTAAAACCTGGTCACTGCTGCTTGTTCCGCTGTCACTTGTCAATTTGCTGCCATTCCCGCAGGATCCCTGCGCCTCGCCGTGTCAGTCTGCCTGTGCTCCTTGTCAGCTGTGCAATAAGGAGCAAGGGTGAAAATTGGCAACTGGCACACAGGGATCAGAGGTGGAATAAATTGAGAAGGAGCAGCAGAAGAAACAGGAAGGCCTTGGAGCTTAAGAGCACTGAACAACCAAAAAAGAATTAAAGATATATTAGAAGTACTGTTAAAAATGGCACAAGACACTGAGGCATCAGGAATTGTTCTAAATTATAGCAAAAGAAGAATAATGAATAATGCCAGACAATGGTAAAAGATCAGAGATGTGCTAAACCACAGCAAAAGGAAGGGCAAGAAGTTCTAAATGGGGAGAGGCAGAAATGGTGGCAAAAAAAAAATGGAGAAACATTACAACTTTTCAGTCCGCTGTGCTGGTTAATACCAGAACACAAGAGGTGGGAGGCCATGAGGTTCCTGTGTGTCTTGTCTGTGATTCCAGAGACATAGATAAAGCTTTGCAAGCAAGGATTGAATTCTCAGTATGAATTTTAAGCAYATACTGAGCTCATACTCGCTAGAGCTGTTCTGAAACCTTGACAGGCAATCCTCTGCTGCACCCATCTCTTATGTGGATCAGCTGCAGTTAGAGTAAAAGCGCAAAAGAGGTCTGGTGTGTGTATATTGAAAGAGGGACACAATTAAACGCCTTCTAATTAGTCAAAGAGCAGGAGCCATAGGCTTCAGAAAAGAATCCCATCCAGTCCCTATCTGAAAAGACAGTAGTTGTTATTCAGTGTGTTAAATGTGGAAAGAATAGCATTTGGAGGGCAGAAGGGATCCTGTGGTCCAGCCTCCTACGAAGCCATGGCCATTTCCCTGAAAGAGGCTGGCATTGATGTCCCAGCATCTGTTAGAACTGACATATTTTTAGAAATATGTCTGCTATTGATTTTAAGACTTCAAGAAATGGAAATTCTAACACATCCCTGAATGGGCTGCTCTCATATCTACTTCCCTGGTGGTTTAAAAAAAAAAGAAAAGTATCTAATCTCATCTGAATTACTCCATTCAAAGGTTCTTATTATGCCTTTCTCTGCCAGATAATGAAGACGTGTGCTTTTGAGAAATTTCCTCCCCATATACACACTCAGCACTAAACTCACACTTTAACATTCTCTGGGATATATAATGATTGCTTGATGCAATCACTGTAAGATTCTTTTCTTCCCCATCACTTATCATTTTGCCAAACTGTAACCAGATAGGATGATTTCCAGTCAGTGTTATTTTCCATGCTAAATGACTGCTTAAGGCTTAATTTTTTTGTAAGTTTTTAGCCAAAATGATTCAGTTATTTCCAAGAATAAGCATAGGGAAGCACACCTTTTGGTTTGTTTGTTTATTTTTAATGGTTAAAAAAAAAAGAAGCCTTGACAGCCATTTGTAAAGGTGCATCTTTGTTGTGGAAACAAATTCCATGATGTTTTAAAGTGCTTTGATACCATCTTGCCATAAAAAAAGGAATKAACTGTTCTACCTTCAAAACTGGGCTTGGTTAATATGTAGCAAGMAAGGCAGTGTCTGGAGCCTTACTGAGAAGAGCAAAGTTAAACCAAAACGTTGAATAACTAGCCAATGCATATGCACTGTCCATTTAATGCCCCAGCTGAGGCAGATGACTAATGCACCCAACTATATTTACCTAAGGGCTATGTCAGACTGTATTGCCTAGTTTATAGGTGTAACCATTCCAGTATTCTTATTTTCTGAGTGTCTGCCTTTGACCCTTTAAACAGTGATCTTTTAACATTGTATTTTGCATGTAAAGAGCTAAACAGGCAGAATTTATTTAGTCTCTCGATGTTAGGTAGGTTTCCAATCTTTGAGTCGCAGCTGTAGCTCTTTTGCAAACCCTTTCTGTCTTGCCAGTGTCCTTTCTCTGAAGGATGGTAAAAAGTTCCAGTAATGCTCACACGAATGGTTCCTCCGCAATTGCCATTGTTCCCGTGGTACATTTTATTGGCAAACATAAAGTATATTTGAGGCCTGTTCCTGATGCCAGGTATTTTTAAGATGTGCTGAGCACCTCTCTGTCTGTCTGAGTTCAGCTGGAGTTGACAGCTCCAAATACCTTGCAAGAGTAAGCACTTGACATATAAGGAAAGTGAAACAATCAGCATTTTATGCATGTCAAGATGTGGTCATGCTTGTTTTAATTCTCTCTCCAATAGGCTTTGTCTCAGAAAAACAGCTCTTGCACTTAATAATGTCCATGCCATCAACCAAAATGCAGCAAGTATAATTATGGACTATTTATGAGCAGGCTTTTGCATGAAAAAGTTATCTTTTGCTTTAGTTACATTAGTAGCATATTAAATTTTAGATGACTCAAATAAGATTTTCCTTCTTATTCATGTAAAAATATGCACCATCAGTTTCATGCAGGTAATCGCATTATCTAAAAATATGGGTTCTTCACACATTTTAGAGGAGAGATATGCTCTCAATACCAGGCTAGATTCACAGCCATGGTGAGAGTGTGTGTGTGTGTGTGTGTGTATGTATTTGCATATGTATATAGATAGCAATTCTTATGATGGTTAATGGACAACTCTGCCCACAACCAGCTGTAGAGTATTCTGGATAGTGTGTTGCATCGTAGTGGTTGTAGTTTTATTAAAAGCACTTCATCTTCAATAAGTGTCTTGCTCCTAAAAATCTGCCTTTCTGTGGGCTGCTTCATTAGCTGCTCTTGGATCATGCATCTGAGCAAAAGCTCCAGATTTGGATCCAGGCTTGGAGCTGTCTGTCAGCTGTCAAATACAAAAGCATTCAAACAAAGAGCGTGAAGGAAAGGAAGCTCATGTTCCCTTACACATTGGTGGGGAATCCTACGAGCAGGATGTCAAGAGCCCCTGGGCTGGCTCCAGCGCCAGGCACATCGACGGCCTCCCCGGCATGTCGGCACTGGTTGAGCACAGAGCTGCTGCCCCTCAGCTGGCGGCGGAGGCAGCGGGAGCTCAGTGCTCCTCTGGAGGCATTCGGCCACTGCTTCAACGGGGCCAGCGAGTCTGTCGCCCCTTTGCCTTCGCTCCTTGTGAACCAGTTAAGAACAAGCTAATGTTTGGTGAAACGATAGAGGGAAATACGAGTTGTAACAGCCCTCAGGAATGCTCCCAACATGTCTTTTGCTGGCTGAACTCCATTTAAATTGAGTTAATATGGCAAAGAGTTCTGTGCGTTATCTGCTGATGAAATGTGAATGATGTAATATTGATAGAGAGGGAAGAAAGAGATGACTGTCTGAAATGAGAATGCAAGGAGACATCACTATTTCACCCTAAATCACATGATTTGCTCCTAAGACAAATGCATTGCGTGTGACAACATGGAAGTGTTACACTGACATCCAACACTCCATTTCTTTCTTTGGAAGTGCTAATGTTGTTGGAARTAGACCCTTGTGATCAGTGAAAAATGTATTGAGTTTAATTCTTCTTGGCACTGGAGAATCATTTGTATTGTCCCACCATGGCAACTCTATGCTAACAACCCTGGTTATGAGCAGAAAGCATTTTGTTATTTATCATCTTTAAACATGTTCTTCTCTGTAGAAGTGCTGCTTTTAATGATAGATTTTTGGTGATGTGAATATAAAATACATCACAGTTTGGTATCTTTTTAATTTTATGGGTGACACATCTTAAAACCAGGAACATCAAATAAAATAACTACAGCTGAGACTGAATAAAAGTTGGCAGGTATGGCAATTTAAAATAGCCCTGTTTTCACCCTAAATATAGGCTGGTTTAATTGAAATCTAGTGGTAGCTATGAGACAGCTGCTGTATCAAAGACCAGTGACAGCCTACCGAGGTTAAAAGAATACAGGCTGCCTGTATCTCTGCTGCAATAAAGTAGCATCACAGAGAGCAGAGAAATAGATGGATGTATGGAAAGTTAAGTTTTTAAAACACTGATTAGTAAAACCCYGATACAGTTTTATTTATAGAGTGTTTGTCTCTGTCCTCTTAATAAAATAGGTTTCTGCCTGAAACCAGAAATGCAATGTAAATCCTCCGTTGCTCTTATCATATGGCTGAAGCCCAGAGAAGAAGCCACAGATACAGTAACTGAGCTGTCCCCACACAAATTCTGCCTGTGCAGGAACAATAATGGTACCATCTCAACCTTTTCCATAAAAGACCTTCTTTACAAATGGATATTTCAGCTTCATGAGGTCAGCTCAAAACCATCAGTTTGCCAACGCCATGTGGTTTAGGGGAGAACCCGCAGTACAATAAGGCACAATCCTTTGCTTGCATATGATAAAGTAGGTGATCTAACATAGTGATCCCCATCTCTAGCAGCACCATTAGTACCCTATAGTAACAGGACCATGTACAAAAAGACCAGAAATTTAATTCTTGGAAGCAGTTGTCTCTGGTTTTCACAGGTGAAAACCGGGCATATTTCTCATTATCCTGTTGCTTTCAGTATTCTCTAATTAACAAGTACTGCTTTTAATTTCCATGCTTTCTAGTTATTATTATTTTTTCAACCTCATACAATCTAAACCTCAAACTTTCAGACTTATTCTCCATGGTAGCTATTGGCATTCTTTTTGCTGTCTGCTTCTTAATTAATATTTGCCATGTTCTTACTAAGCTAAGTCCATTCTCATTATATGAAATTAAAGCAGATAAGCTTAGCTTTCAACTAAGGGAAGCTTTATAAAGATATAGGACACCTTCAGATCTGGATTTATTATTTTTTTGATTTTGATTCTGACAAGTCCCCTTAAGACCTACTATCAGCCCTATCAATCAAATGAATTGACAAATCGTTGAGTCAGAACTCTGGCTACGAAGAGTCTTGCATGGCAAGCTCTGCGGTGGGTTCCTGATTTGCTTGGTTATTGCACGCAAACAAAACCTCTTCATGGCTAAACTGTGGGCATTGCACTGCAGAATGAATACAAAACAAGCCAAATGAAAGCTTGCTTGTCTCAGTTTGTGTGACTGCTCTTAGGAAGATGCGAGTTCAGTTCCTCATGTTAGCTTCATGCTCCCTGGACTAACAGGGTCAGGAGGAGCACTGGAGAGGCAAAGCAATCTGCCCAGATAGGAAAAGAGCATCAGCAGTCCTTCCAGCTGAGTAAAGAACAAATTCGGTGGGCAGGGAAAGCAGGGAGGTGCGTGGAGTGAGAGAGGAGAAG
This sequence comes from Apteryx rowi, assembly GCF_003343035.1. Taxonomy (NCBI): domain Eukaryota; kingdom Metazoa; phylum Chordata; class Aves; order Apterygiformes; family Apterygidae; genus Apteryx; species Apteryx rowi. The sequence goes on from NW_020450772.1 coordinate 1,376,414, forward strand.
GGCCATATAGGGAGGAATTAGAGGGTTTGCGCAGAGACGCCAAGGAGTACTGTCGTGATGTATGAACTTAGTGTTCTCACGAACTTCCTTGGCTATCTCTACCTTGTGTTCTTTGCCAGTATCGCTGTACGCATGTCATACAAACAAATAACAGCTTGGGAAGGAGAACCACATCCATTACGTTAAGATACCTCTGGGTTTTTTTGTCTCCATTACTGCCCCAAATGTATTGCTAGATACCACCTCACGCAAGCATGCTTCTCTCCTCTGGACAGCCAAGCAAGCTGAGGCTGCCCAGACGTTCATGGGAGGCTCCCTGCTCCCGGTGGGACGGGGCAGAGAGCTGGAGACTGTCCCCAGCACGACCAGGCTCGTGGCGCTGAGCCGCCCGATCCTGGGAAACCCACGGGCCGCTGCTGAGGCACCCCAGGGTGGGACTGAGCTCCTCACTGCAACTCACCTGGTTTGCAAATGCGTTATTTATGGGTCATGTTAAACGGTTTCAAATAACCAGAACAGTAAGTTTAGACTCTGTAAAGCGTACATAAGAACGGGTCAGAGCAAAGGGCCATCTCTGACAACAGCCATTAGTGGCCTTGGGGGAAGAGCGTGTAGCAGTGCTTGCCTACGTAAAGCCCCTGAGCTCCTGGCAGTCTGCGCCTTGCGCTCGCTCCAGCCAGCTGTGATATCTGTGCTAACAGTTATGAAAAATTCCCATTGATGTTAAGGGGAGTTTTGCCTGAGAAAAGAGATTACAGCCATCCCTACTGAGCTAACAAATAATTTTGCACAGTTTTTCTCTGCATTTGAGCAGCTCCAATTTTGCTTTTCACGTACAAAAGCAACTGTTAAAATGATGACATCAAAAAATGAATTAAAATGCCAAACTCGCCAAGCTCATATGAACAGAATGTTTTATCAAAACCTGTAAACGGAGAAAAAGAGGACTTGTTCCCATGGACTATGCAGTGTCTCTCGAGGAGCAAAGAGCATATTTACTAGGCTACTTTTTGAAGGGAAGGATTTTCAGCTCTGTCTCGAATAGATAGTTTTGAACAGTTCATTTCACAAAACATTAGGAAGGAGAGATTTGGGAAAAATTCTATTTCTCTGCCTTAAAATTGAGTTATGGACAGGGTGTTCGCCAGCCCATTTTTTTTGTTTGTGTGAATGAGACATTTGTGAGTTATGGAAAATGAGTGATGGGAGGAGAGAGGAAATTGTCTAAGCCTACATAAGGGCTTGGGTAGCATACCATTATAACTGGTAAGGACTTACAGACGCTACTGTCCTTTGATAGCCCAGAGGGCCGTTGTGGGCACCCCGCATGGTGCTTTTACCTTGAGATTAGCCAAGCTGATGGCAGCCAGTCATGGGGCAGCCTTGGTCTGCTTTTAAGAGACAGGAGAGACAGCAGCTGTAAGCGAATGAACAGCTCTGAATTGTAACATTCACTTTATAATTGAACTTGAGCCATAAGGCAGTTGCTGAAAAGAACTGACTGCACAGAAACTGTAACTTCACTATAACCCCATATAGTGTAGCGCCCATAGGCTTGCTGACAGAGCCCACAGCATTTATGAGGATTTACAGGCTCATCAGCACTCGTCCGCATAGTTGAGGGTTAGGGGAGTGAAAATGGAGAATTTTTAGAATTATTTTCGTGATGGATGCTGGGTCACCGGGGTGGCTTTGGTGTTATTTTCTGCCAAACTCTTCATGCAAGTAACTCACTGAAAAAGGCCTGAAATGTGGGGGGGCACTGGTGGGAAGGGGATGCTGAAAGAGCCCCAGACTCTCCTCTGGCTTCCACAGAAATGGAATGACAGAATTCTTTATGGAAAGGGAGTGAATACTTAAGGATGTTACAGCAGAAGGCAGGTTACAAATGTTTACAGGCAAGTACTCCATGAGCTTCTTAATGCAGGCGATTGCGCGTTGGTGTGTTCGGAGAGCCAGGAGAGGGCCTCCCATCAGCACTGGGCTGGAGCTGGGAAGGGCGGCCGAGGCGGCAGCAAACAGYGCTGTGCTCCGACGCCGGGTCCGAGCGGTGGGCTGAACGGATGCACTGGCATCCAGGTCGTGTCCTTGCTCGGCCAAGCAAAGGCACACGGTTTCCCAGCTGTGGTTTTGCATGTGTCCCAAAAGTAAATTCTTTTCTTCGATCAGTTTGCTTTACTGGTGCCTTATACTTGATTACCTTGGAGTTTACGAACCTTGTTAACCTTGACAAAAATGAGAGACAAGAAAGCACATAAATGGAGATATACTTGTGAAATACATTGTATTATGGAACTTTGAGAGGCTAGCTTGGCTAAAGCACAGCTTTTCACTGTAGTAGCCAGCCTTTGTTTTTGTAAACTCTGAAGACATGAACGATGAAAGAATAATTTCTTCTCCTGCCGACTGCACGTTCCATCAGGCAGCCGCTTTGTCTCTCTCTGTTGGAGGAGCTACAGGTGCGAAGGCTCTCTGTGCCTAATTGCTTTGGTTTAATAACAAGTTTGCATACTAAAGATGTATGGTTTATGTATACTGCATCAACAAATAATATTGTTAGCTGCTGCTGCCCTGGAAGGAAAAGGGAACGCAACACATCAGGCTTCTTGTGTTTTTGTAAAGCCAACATTAACATTTTCAGGTTCCTTGATAAAGGAAAGGATGCTCTTCTTCATTTAGAGTCTGAAAGATCCTCTCTGGCAAATTGTATTTCTTCTTAGATACACTTAATTTGGGGAGGAAACTGTAATAGTGTCCTCTTTGGAAAACAAATAAACCAACAATACTTTGTGGGTTAGCCGTCATGGAAAGGACTCAAACCCAGAAAATCTGCCCCTGATTTTAGTCTCAAATCTGAATCTGTGTTAAAATCTGTTCAGGGCACAAACATCAGTCTAGATAATGCTGTGGAAATAAAGTTATTATAAGCTTTTTCCCCCCCCTCTTCTTCTTTAGCTCCAGCAAGAGAAAATCAGGAGGTTAAGAAAGGGAAAAGAACAGTGTGGACAGAGCAGAACACAACAGCCACAAATAATTCCATATTTCATAATTTAATTTCACACTCCCTAGGCTGCCGAGGCTTTACTGACTGCGGGGAGAATAATCTAAGAAGGGTGTTGGCTTGGCAGTGGGAACATCAGAGCTTAAAGAGGTCTGGCAGCTTTCTAAAAGCAAATGCGCGTCCCTCCCTCTCCCTCTCCCTTCAGGACAGATTAAAGTGACCTCTGGAGATAAACTCTACTGAACCCCCCCAAGTGGTTCTGCAGTGTAGTTTTTATTTGTACAGTATGTGAAAGAACAGTTCAAATTAAATTCCTGGCCTTTCAGAAAAGTTTGTCTGTTCCTTAAAAAAAGAAACGAAAAAAAGAGGCTATTTTATTTTAAAGCCGGAGCCTCTTTCATGGTCTCATGATCTCATGAGCTCTTTGGCTGGCCTGTGACCTTTCAACCTTGCACTACATGTTTCTTTTCTAAATTAGCCAGTGTTGAGACATCAATGGGGGAATATCAATGTTATTATAAAAGGCATCATTCTCTCCCCAAAATGTCAGCGTGAGTGAGTCATTGCACCTAACCGCTTAGCTTTTGTAAGGCAGCAAGGAAGATTTGAAAGTGAGATCCAGGGTCCCCCCATCCACCAACTTCTATTTAAAATGCTTTAAAAAGCAATGTCCCTGGCATCGGCCACAATAGAGGCAAAGGGACTCGGCTTTGCCCCCTTAGCCACAGAATAAAGGTCCTGCCTGAGGCACAATTATGTGTGTGATATAAAATTACATGGATATTATGAACAATTTATTATCAAGGCTATGCTCAAAGTAACACTGTAAAAAACAAAAAAAAGAAATATAAGACAGAATTAAGTGTGCTGGTGAGTTCTGTCATTTCTTACACCCAGGCTCCATACATCTCCTTGTATTCATGCTCTCTGGTTTCTAGCAGGTTGAAGAAATGAAATCAGATTAAGAGCTCTATTTTTAATCTTAAGAACATGGGTGTGTGTCGTCTGGCATCTTGGAAAATCCAGCACTGGATGTTTATGTGTTCCTGACAAAAGAAACAATACACAGAGAGATACTAAGATCGCAAGCAGATGTTGGATTATAAGGGCGCCAGATCCTCAACCGGGATAAATCAGTGGGTCTTCACTGACATCAGACTATCTTCTGAGGGCTTGATCTTCGAGCACCCTAAAATTCATGTAGCCATAGTGGATTCGTACACTGTCTTTGTATTGCAAAATGCATAGATCTTAAAATGAAGAACACGCTGGACCAAATTCATTCCAGATGTAACTCTACTCTTGTGCAGAATTACATCAGAAGTGAAGCTGGCACACATCAAGAAATCTGTGTCACCTGGTAATTATCTTATTAATAACTCAGAGAAAAAGGCATGGGAAGGCTGCATTTCCAAACTCAAAGTCAGGTTTCATCCTCTGTGTGTGAAACGCTGTTGAACCTTTGCTGTTAGCTGTCCTTCCCGCTCACTGGGTTTAACCCCAGCTTGCCCGCACCGCTGGCTGACGCCCCTTCTCAGCATCACCAGACTCCATCGTGCAAAGCCTGGGAGCGTGAGAACCTCTCCTTGCACCTAAAGGCATTTGGAGCTTTTCCGCAAAACGTTGTTGGTGTTTCCCCATAGCCAATTTCCCTGTAAAAACGGGCTGTGTTGTATGTAACTGGATCTGAGGGAAAAAATAAACACTTGAACAGGATGTAAAATAATTCTATTAATTCATTAAAGCACTTCAACCTGTAGTGTTTAATGTAGCATCAGCTGAGGATAGCGCGTCAGCTCCAAGACGCTCCATTAGCGTTGCGAGACGCCTGGCTTGCTGCTCCACATGTGTCTTTCTTTGTGGCTGTAGCTTTTTTTCCTCACTGAAGTGCACAGGGTGTCTGTCCCGGGACCAGGTGCCTCGGACCGGCGCTTCGGCAGGTGCCGGTGGACGAGCGCTCATAGGAACAGAGCAGGCTCCTGCGGGCGCTTTTCCTAAGCCAGTGCCCAGCGACTAGTGACAGTGGGAATGAGGGGAGATTTCCACTTCACAAAACCCCTTCAGAAGCAGGCAGGCTCTGGATGTGACCCTTTGAATGATAAGAGGAAGTGGTCCAATTGCAATTTTTGCAAGCAGCGGGAGAAATCTTCTGTGTATCACCGTAGTGGCACGCTGAAATCGCACATTTGTAACCTAGTAATTTTGGGGCCAATTTTGAGCCATTTCATACTATCAAGGTAAGCCCTGCTTATAAAACAGATTCAGTACTGTGTCCATATTCTTTATTCACTGTTATACACTTTTTGGGGAGCTGGGGTTATGGAAAGCTTTGCTGAAAGTCATGTCCAAAAATGATGAAACATATTTCCTGGGGCAGACCCAATTAGCAGCAGTTTCTCTAATAAGTTTTTGGCATTTATTTATTTTTTGGCCTTTAAGACTTCTTTCTACTGGGAAATCTCTGACTCACGTATAACACACAAGTACAGTCCTGCAGGGTGGAGACATTTGTAAGAGGTCATTACAGCAATGCATTCCGTTAAGTCACTGCTGTAAAATTGGGTTGTTCAACCCGAAACAGAGCACAGAGTGGCAATTACCTGCATTAGCCACATTCTCTGCCTGAAATTATTTGGTTGTTGATAATCTCACCCTACAGAGGACTAACCACACACAGTGGGATTAAGCATTGCATTTAAAGGGAGCCGGTCTGCTCAAACAGAGGGTCCAACAGCAGCTTGGCCGAGCGTTGGTGTACCCTGCTGCAGCCCCCCATCCTCTTTTCCTCTTCCCCAGCGGCCAGAATTATGATTTTTCTTGCCAGGGCCCGAAGTCCGGCTCGCTGGGAGCTCTGGCGCTGGGAAGGGTCCCCAGCTCTGTATATCTATGGAACCAAATTCCTGATTCATTAGCATGGACACACAAATCCCAGCAAGTCTTAGCGCTTCTGTAGGGCAAATGGCTTCTCGCGTGGGCAACGGAGATCAAGCTGCATTTGTCAGTTGTACATGGGTCACCCAGCAATTTAAGAGGACAGATTTCATATTTTTATGTGACCAAAGCAACCACACGCGTGCGCTTTCTGCGCATGTCCAAAAAGCTTCGGGGGGGGGGGGGGTTGTTTGCAGAGCGAGGAGGAGCTGCGTGGGTCCGAGTGAGGAAGATCCAGGGAAGAAGTCAGCAGCTGCAGATAGCAAGGTGTAATCAAGTAAATCCTCTGGATAACTTAATTAGATTTGATTCAGCAAAGCGCACGTCCAGCTTGTGCTGAACAGCAGCCAGCCTGAGGGTGGAGGAGCAGGGGGAGAGCTTGCCTGAACTCCTGTAGGAGCCGGGAAGAGCAGGGATGAAAAGGAACAGGCAGAAAAGGTACTGAGCTACTCCTGCTTTGATGAAGGCTTTTAATCTCAAAGTGTCAGATTTTCTGAGGCTTTTGCAGAGTCAAATGTGGCATAAAACTGACTCAGGGAGAGGTGCTGAGGGTTTCATCGCGCAACACCAGCAAGGGAGAGGAAGTTATAGGCCACGTAAGCTTTTCCCACCTCCTTTCCCTTAGACCCCCAGTCCCTGTCAGCTCTGTATTCGATGCACAGTGAAAAAGGTAAACGCAGCACTGCATCCACGGGGGGAATGTTATATTCCTTTCCCGCGGCATCAGAGATACAGTGCAATTCGACAGGTACCTGGGATTTTGCTGCTTCGCTTTGGCAGTTGGACGCTCAGTGGCTGTAGCTCAGCGCAGGTCCGCCGTGGCGCCAGCCGGAGGTCTGGGGGCTGCAAGTCCTGTGCTGCCTCCACAGCTCTTGATTTGCACCGGTTTGAAAAGCAGCATGTCCACGGCACTGTGAAACTTTTGGAAAGTGCTGGAGGAGCAGAAGACAGAGCAGAACCTGTGGAAGTCAAGGCTCTACAAAGCCTCCGCTCATTTCTTTTTTAAAGGGTAACTTTCCCCGCTTGTGCCAGGTGATTTGGCTCCTCTTCATCATCCTTACCTCTTTGTAATGCTTGGATCAGCTTTTCAGCAGGCAGCACTTTTTGTCGGGGGCTGACAAGAGGTGATCGCCACAGCAGGATGGATTTTCTGTCTGCCTCTGACTACCCTCCTGGCTGGCTGTGTGCTTTTCTCCTCTGCATTTTGTCTACTCATCTTGTGCTTTACTTTGTTCTTTCTTCTCTGCCCCAATTTTAGCTCTGTCTGCGAGTTGCTGGACAAGCTTTCATTCGCTTTTTGCCAAGCTCCATTCTTTTAATTGAGCATGTTCAGAAAGTGGATCTGATCCTCAAACACCCACAGAAGAAATCCAATTTATAAAGCATATAAAAATACATTTTCATCGTGACACTTTGAAGATGTTGATTTCAATTTGTTTAAAATGTACCCAGCCCGGATCCTGGGTGTGCGCAGCCTTCCCAGCGACAGCAACACACACAGTCATGCCTCATGACTGGCTGGAGATTTGTTTGCTCACGATTGCGTCCTACAGGGACTCACAGGCAGCTTCTGCATCACAGAGCTTATATCAGCTTGCTTTATTTTTAAGCTGTCTTCTCGTTATATATAATATGATATATATAATAAGCGTCTCATTAGGATAGTATGTGAGCACCTCACAGGCACAGGGTCAGGTAAGAAACACTGTCATCCCTATTCAGCRGGGAAGTGACCTGCTGAAGGTCATTAATCGAGGAAGTTTGAGACGGGTTTGGGAACCAGCGGTACAGTCTGCACTGGCGGTTCGTAGCCCTGCGCTTCACCATGGACGTGCAGGGTGGCTCTGAACGAGCAGAGTGYGTGCTGCCGGCTCTCCGGGTTTTATCAGGAATGACGTGACTTTAGTCTCTGCTGCAGGCAGTGTTGTCACCCAGCTCGGGGAAGGGAGATGTATATGAACAAGGAAGATACTTCTGGCCGTAAAATGATCTGTCGCTCAGAGGATGGTTCACAAGGCCAAAGACCRAGGGTTTCAGTCCCGGTTCTGTCCTGGCCAGCTGTTGACACATCACGGAGGGCTCGGYGCCGCGAGCCTTGGTGCAGCCGCGCTCCCACAAGGTCCCGTCAGGCAGAGCTGGGGGCAAGCCCTGGGTGCACCGCAGAGGCAAGGATCCCACCTCCAGCGTGCAGGAGGAAAAGAGAAAGTTAGGTACCGCTTGGGCTCCCGTGTCATCTGCCGGAGCAGATAAGAGGTTTGTGACTCTGCCTGTCTGCTCTGTTAAGTGCTCCGGCTCTCCGGTTTGCATTCCTGGAGTTCGTTCCCCTCGACAGACCCGAGCGAGAGCAGTGCTAACTCTGTGCCTGTAGCTGTATGGCTTTCCCTCTGGAACCAGCAGGAGAAACTATGATCCTGGTGTTCCTGGACTCCCAGCAATATGTATCCTTGCAAGGATTCCTTCGATTTTCTGCTGGTTTTCCGCTGTTATTGTAGTTGGGTTAATTAGATGAGATCTGTGACGCAGGTCTGTAAGTGCTATATTCAAAGCCTGGGGTGGGGAAAGAGCTATGGCCATAAAATTACAATAAGGAACCAGGAGTAARGGCTGAAATAATCTTGTGCCACATGCTGTGCTTAGAAACCTGTTAATACGCACAGTAATCACGCATTTACAAAAGAGAGCCTTTTTTTAAAGCAGGGGGGGTCAGACTTTACCTCCATCCGTGGCAGATTTTCCCAGGTATTTCCAGAAACAAGACCTTTGTCCGTGCTCTGGAAAGCTCCCAAAGGAAGCTTCAGGCTCAGACGTAGCAAGTTTGGAGGGACCGAAAGCCTTGGCGCTAATGCCCCGAGGCGCCTGCTGCGGTCGCCTCCGCGGGGTTTATAACCCGCGCGTCACAGATGCGCCGCTGGTGAGCGCAGCGTCACCGCGGTCCAACGGCCGGCTCCCCGGCACTGCCGCGCGCCATCGGTGCCTCGCGCTGGACCCCGGGTCTCTTTTGGGCGCAGGCTCCTGTCCCACGGCCCCGCAACGTCTCGCTGCGTGTAAACCGGTCACTCGTAGTAAGGCTTAGCAGAGACTTGCGGGCGGGCGGGCGCGTAAGAGCCGGGGGAGCCGGCAAACCTGCGCCGCGTGCGCGTGGAGAGGCAAGGCTTGGCCCCACACGCCCGGAGCCCCCGCGCGCCGTGGCGTCCCTAAAGGAACGATGGTTTGGGAGACAGCACGGGCTCGTGCTTTGTGAACTCTTGGCCAGAGGTGTCATTGCAGTTACTGCGATATCCACTACAGGACTCCTTCTGTCCTTGCAGTCATGTCCRCTCAGTCTCCTCGGTTGTATCTCATGGGTGATTTAATTAGGAAAATTTCATAGGAAATCATTAGGCAATTTCCTGGGAAAGGCGCATCTTTCCTCTTCGCCCCGGCGCCCTTGCCCTGCCCGGGGCTATGGTTTTGCCGTGGCTCCTTTCTCCTTCCCCGCTCCTCGGGAGCAGCAGCAGCGCCGCAGCAGCGAGCTGAACCACGCGCCTCGAGCGACTTGTCCCGAAGGTGCCACCGCGGACGGCCCGGCTCGGCGGAGCCCGCTGCAGGAGACACGGGCRGGGAGGCCGCGGCGCCAGGGCCCCGAGCGCCGCCCCCGTGCGGCCCCTCCGAGGGGGGGGGCGTCCCACCTAAAAACCGTCAAAAAACAAAAAAAAGAAACGGGAAAAGCCCCGAAACACCGCGGGGGGGGAGGGGTGGCGCCCGCCTGGGGGCAGCGCG